>NW_026879192.1:0-25694 GCF_032173495.1 Musca vetustissima
AGGAGTTTGATGTCCAATTTACTTAAGATCTGGCGAAAATATATATGGAAGCTCTATCCAAATATTAAGCGATTTCAAACAACCTTATCACAGGTTAGGTTATACTAATTTCAGAACGTTTTGTTCCTATCAGCATATTGGTTCCTTGGTGCGTCAATTACTTAAAATAAATCTATAATAAAAGGGAGCTATATCTAAATCTTGACCGATTTTCACGAAACAAGGCAGACATCACTCTAGGCTCAATTCAGTACGTTATGCCAAATTTCGTGACAGGTACTTGAAATAAAAACCAGTAAGGAAAGTAGTAAAGTCGGACGGGGCCGACTATATGATACCCTTCACCACTATGGGTATATTAAACAGGACTATTAGCATGAAATTGGATGAAATAAAATATGTGGTATTTATCTAAATGTGAATCTACCTAGATCTATCCATAAAGTATTTAAATCGACTTCAAACAAATATAAATAGGTCATCCGTTGGGCTATGTCTGTACTTCTAGAAAACGCAACTACGTTATTCTATGCTCAATTTTGTACGATGTGCAAAATTTGATGTCAATCTGACTACCATGAGGAGTTTGATGTCCAATTTACTTGAAATCGGGCGGAAATATATATTTGGAAGCTCTAACCAAATATTAAGCGATTTCAAACAAACTTGTCACAGGTTAGGTTATACTAATTTCAGAACGTTTTGTTCCTATTTGTTCTTTGGTGCGTCAATTACTTAAAATCAATCTATAATAAAAGGGAGCTATATCTAAATCTGGACCGATTTTCACAAAAGAAGGCAGACATCACTCTAGGCTCAAGTCAGTACGTTATGCGAAATTTCGTGCAAATCGAAGGACATATAGGCACTTTGGTGCACCATTTACATGAAATCGGACGAAACAATCGAAAGATATATAGGGACTTTGGAGCACCATTTACAAGAAATCGGACGAAACTATATATGAGAGCTATATCTAAATCTGGACCGATTCTCACGAAACTTGGCAGACATCATTCTAGACCTAAATAATTAGGCTGTAATTTCGTGCAAATCGGAAGATATATAGGGACTTGGGACACCACTTACATAAAATCGGACGAAACTATATATGGGAGCTTTGTCTAAATTTGGACCGATTTTCTCGAAAGTTGGCAGACATCATTCTAGGCTCAATTCAGTACGTTATGCCAAATTTCGTGCAAATCGAAAGATATATAGGGACTTTGGGGCACCATTTACATGAAATCGGACGAAACTATATATGGGAGCTATATCTAAATCTGGACCGATTTTCACGAAACTTGGCAGACATCATTCTAGGCTCAATTCAGTACGTTATGCCAAATTTCGTGCAAATCGAAGGACATAGAAGAATGTTGGTAGCGCTTAACATATCAAAAGTCTTTGATGCCGTCAATCGTGCCACACTGTTTGAGGACATCGCGAACAATTTCCTTCGGCCAAGTTTGAAACTTTGGATAATCAATTATATTTGTTGACGCCAGTCGTTTCGGAATAAGAAGTCCAAACCCAGTAGAGTAAAGCAGGTTTTTCCTCAAGGTGGAGTGATATCTCCGAAACTGTTTAATATCTACCTCTCCGGTATTCCACGCCTTCTAGAGGCCATTGAGATCGTTACATATGATTTTACGATCATGGCGTCGCGTCCTATCGTTGGAGCCGCCTTTTTCCACGCGAGGAATATGAAAATATCTGCCAACAAAGGATGTCAGTTCCATTTAACGAAGAATGAAGCTTTAGGAATATCAATGGTTATGCTATAAACAACTGGACAAGGACGGAGTTGAGTATCTGACAATATTCCTCAATTTGTCGGTAGCCAACCAAATTGTTCTCGAAGGTTGGACAATGGGCAGGATGTTTCAGCTAATGAAGGATGTTCCACACATATAAGCCGAAGACTTAACCAGAACCGGTCGTGCCATAGAACAGTGTTGGTAGCGCTTGATCTATCAAAAGCTGAGAACACTCCGGCCAAGTTTAAAATGTCAATTATATGTGTGGACGCCAGTTGTACGTGGAGTTCCGGAATAAGAAGTCCAAAGCCCGTTGAGTGAATTAGGGAGTTCCTCATGGTAGAGTGATATGTCTGAAACTGTTTAATCTCAACCTTTCCGGTAATCCACGACGTCCAGATCGTTACGCATTCATATGTACGTTCATGTCTTTGTGTCCTATAGTTGGGGACATATGTGTAAGGTTGAACACCTATCGCATATAACTTGGGGTACAGATAAGGAAACCTTGCTGACTTCTTACCAAGAGTTATGTCGGTCTGTGTTCAGCTATGTGGTTCCAATGTCGTCAGCGAATAAGAGAACTGCTACAGTGTGTCTCCTAATGACACCATAATAAGATATAGATCCTTCCCTTACGTCATAGCAATATGCTTTCTTTGCAGTATCTGCTTGGGTGTTTCAGGGATAATCATTTTAGCCATAATATTGTGGATAAAACTCCTCCACCCAGGCGTGCCAGAAATGATCTGCATGGTCGCAGAGCTTCATGAATATAGAGTTAATGCAGTCTTCGTAGCTCACCAGTTTATGAGGACCGATGACTAAATGTATACCAATATAGCCCATTTTCTAACCTAACCTTTTAGTTTTGTATCTCGAAGGTAGTATCATTACAACAGTTTAACAGAAATGGCTAAATTGTCTGTGAATTCCATACGTTGTAAGGAATAGACCCAATATCCTCCATACTATTGCGCTGGTCCAATACCTCATTTTCGGGGTAAAACTACATGGGGCTATGCCTAAGCATTGACCGATATAGTCCATTATTGAACTTGACTTGCCTGCAGACAACGCTCTGGGAAATTTCGGCACCCTATCTCAATTCCTTTTAAAGATAATGGACATGGCTATATCGTCTTAGCATTTTACCTCGACCAAGAGTGTATATACTTTATAGGGTCGGAATTGAATATTTCGATGAGTTACAAACAGAAGGACAAAATTATTATACTCTCCACCATAGGAGGGTATCGAGACCAGCATAACAAATTCAGGTTATTAAAAAAGCTTGCATACTTTTAGCGGCTTTATTACAAATCAAGTACCCAAGTAGTTTTGCAAACAAGAAAAGCAACAAAGACCCAATAATAGGTTATCTTATGGAAGGTGCACTATCTGCAGTATCTATCGATCCCGAAACCCGACGTCAGCCCAGAATGGAATATATCAACCAAATTTAGTCCAAGAGAATAATTGATATGTGTGACTCATACGGGTGAAATATGGTATCCTATAATCAACTCTGCATTATAAGAATTCTAATCATTATAGTCCGTATAACGATATGTCAAGAATCTATCATGAGACCCAGTTATTACCAGTAACCTTTTTAAGCATTATTAATTTCTTAATTATCGTAATCTATGGCGATGTTCAAAATAAATCTCATTTTGATCTATTCATTTTTTCTACTGAAAACCGATATTTGGACTGGTAAATTGTGACACAAAATACGAAGTCAAAGGAGGAGGAAATTCCGTATGAGAATATAAAGAACTCATAAGCACAAATTTACCAAAGGTCAAATTTTTAACGTATGACTCGATATAGAAGAAGACAGCAAGACAGGCATAACTAAAACCAGTAAGGAAAGTAGTAAAGTCGGACATGGCCGACTATATGATACCCTTCACCACTATGGGCATATTAAACAGGACTATTAACATGAAATTGGATGAAATAAAATATGTGATATTTATTTAAATGTGAATTTACCTAGATCTATCCATAAAGTATGTAAATCGACTTCAAACAAATATAAATAGACCATCCGTTGGGCTATTTCTGTTCTAGAATTACGCAACTACGTAATTCTATGCTCAATTTTGTAAGTTGTGCAAAATCTGATGTCAATCTGACTAACATGAGGAGTTTGATGTCCAATTTACTTAAGATCTGGCGAAAATATATATGGAAGCTCTATCCAAATATTAAGCGATTTCAAACAACCTTATCACAGGTTAGGTTATACTAATTTCAGAACGTTTTGTTCCTATCAGCATATTGGTTCCTTGGTGCGTCAATTACTTAAAATAAATCTATAATAAAAGGGAGCTATATCTAAATCTTGACCGATTTTCACGAAACAAGGCAGACATCACTCTAGGCTCAATTCAGTACGTTATGCCAAATTTCGTGACAGGTACTTGAAATAAAAACCAGTAAGGAAAGTAGTAAAGTCGGACGGGGCCGACTATATGATACCCTTCACCACTATGGGTATATTAAACAGGACTATTAGCATGAAATTGGATGAAATAAAATATGTGGTATTTATCTAAATGTGAATCTACCTAGATCTATCCATAAAGTATTTAAATCGACTTCAAACAAATATAAATAGGTCATACGTTGGGCTATGTCTGTACTTCTAGAAAACGCAACTACGTTATTCTATGCTCAATTTTGTACGATGTGCAAAATTTGATGTCAATCTGACTACCATGAGGAGTTTGATGTCCAATTTACTTGAAATCGGGCGGAAATATATATTTGGAAGCTCTAACCAAATATTAAGCGATTTCAAACAAACTTGTCACAGGTTAGGTTATACTAATTTCAGAACGTTTTGTTCCTATTTGTTCTTTGGTGCGTCAATTACTTAAAATCAATCTATAATAAAAGGGAGCTATATCTAAATCTGGACCGATTTTCACAAAAGAAGGCAGACATCACTCTAGGCTCAAGTCAGTACGTTATGCGAAATTTCGTGCAAATCGAAGGACATATAGGCACTTTGGTGCACCATTTACATGAAATCGGACGAAACAATCGAAAGATATATAGGGACTTTGGAGCACCATTTACAAGAAATCGGACGAAACTATATATGAGAGCTATATCTAAATCTGGACCGATTCTCACGAAACTTGGCAGACATCATTCTAGACCTAAATAATTAGGCTGTAATTTCGTGCAAATCGGAAGATATATAGGGACTTGGGACACCACTTACATAAAATCGGACGAAACTATATATGGGAGCTTTGTCTAAATTTGGACCGATTTTCTCGAAAGTTGGCAGACATCATTCTAGGCTCAATTCAGTACGTTATGCCAAATTTCGTGCAAATCGAAAGATATATAGGGACTTTGGGGCACCATTTACATGAAATCGGACGAAACTATATATGGGAGCTATATCTAAATCTGGACCGATTTTCACGAAACTTGGCAGACATCATTCTAGGCTCAATTCAGTACGTTATGCCAAATTTCGTGCAAATCGAAGGATATATAGGGACTTTGGGGCACCATTTACATGAAATCGGACGAAACTATATATGGGAGCTATGTCTAAATTTGGACCGATTTTCTCGAAAGTTGGCAGACATCATTCTAGGCTCAATTCAGTACGTTATGCCAAATTTCGTGCAAATCGAAGGATATATAGGGACTTTGGGGCATCATTTACATGAAATCGGACGAAACTATATATGGGAGCTATATCTAAAATTGGACCGATTTTCTCGAAAGTTGGCAGACATCATTCTAGGCTCAATTCAGTACGTTATGCCAAATTTCGTGCAAATCGAAGGATATATATGGACTTTGGGGCACCATTTACATGAAATCGGACGAAACTATATATGGGAGCTATATCTAAATTTGAACCGATTTTCACGAAAGTTGGCAGACATCATTCTAGGCTTAATTCAGTACGTTATGCCAAATATCGTGCAAATCGAAAGATATATAGGGACTTGGGGCACCATTTACATGAAATCGGACGAAACTATATATGGGAGCTATAATATTTTCACGAAACTTGGCAGACATCATTCTAGACCTAAATGATTATGCTGTACCAAATTTCGTCCAAATCGAAAGATGTATAGGACCGTTTACATTAAATCGGTTAAACATACATATATGGGAGCTATATCTAAATCTGAACCGATTTTTCCCAAATTCAATAGGGTTCGTCCTTGGGCCGAATAAGTGACCTATGCCAAATTTCATCCAATTCGGATCATAAATGCGACCTGTACTTTGTTTACAATTTAACATGGACGGACAGACAGACGGACGGACGGACATGCATAAATCGACTTAGAAAGTGATTCTATGCATATTCTCAAAAGGAACCATGGGTCTATCTCGATTATTTTTGCCTGTTACAAACACATGCACAAAGACATAATACCCTGTACCACAGTGTGGTGAAGGGTATAAATAGAGAGAACATACCAAAAAGTGTACATATACCGACATTTGTACAAACGGATTATGGTTTCAAATGTTGGTCATAGACCCCATGTTTCTTTGAACCAAATTTGTTTCAAAAAATTTTGTTTTCATCCAAACTTTGCCCATTTTATTATTTCTTCCAAAATTAAATCAAGTTTCCTAAAATCTGTAGGATCCAAAAAGTGGACTGATACTGATAACGCATGTAAGAATATAAAATCCTCAAACTACTGTAATTTACATTACAAAGTTATATGAGGCTATGCCTAGAGTGGACCAATATTGATTATATAGTGTAGGAAATAGTGAATATATGGGGATATCATTATATGAGGGCTATGCCTAATTAATGACCGGTATATGCAAAATATATATGGAAGCTCTATCCAAATATTAAGCTAATTTCAGAACGTTTTGTTCCTATCAGCATATTGGTTCCTTGGTGCGTCAATTACTTAAAATAAATCTATAATAAAAGGGAACTATATCTAAATCTGGACCGGGTTTCACGAAACAAGGCAGACATCACTCTAGGCTCAATTCAGTACGTTATGCCAAATTTCGTGCAAATCGAAAGATATATAGCGACTTTGGTGTACCATTTACATGAAATCGGACGAAACTATATATGGGAGCTATATAGAAATCTGGACCGATTTTCTCGTAACTTGGCAGACATCACTATAGGCTCAATTCAGTACGTTATGCCAAATTTCGTGCAAATCGAAGGATATATAGGGACGTTGGTGCACAATTTATATGAAATCGGACGAAACTATATATGGGAGCTATATCTAAATCAGGACTGATTTTCACGAAACGTGGCATACATCATTCTAGGCTCAATTCAGTACGTTATGCCAAATTTCGTGCAAATCGAAGGATATATAGGGACTTTGGGGCACCATTTACATAAAATCGGACGAAACTATATATGGGAGCTATAACTAAATCTGGACCGATTTTCACGAAACTTGGCAGACTTAATTCTAGGCTCAATTCAGTACGTTATGCCAAATTTGGTGCAATTCGAAAGATATATAGGCTGTACCAAATTTCGTGCAAATCGAATGATATATAGGGACCGTTTACATTAAATCGGTTAAATATATATATATGGGAGCTATATCTAAATCTAAACCGATTTATCCCAATTTCAATTTCGTCCTTGGGCCGAATAAGTGACATATGCCAAATTTCATCCAATTCGGATCATAAATGCGACCTGTACTTTGTTTACAATTTAACATGGACAGACAGACGGACGGACGGACATGCATAAATCGACTTAGAAAGTGATTCTATGCATATTCTCAAAAGGAACCATGTGCCTATCTCGTTTCCTTTTGCCTGTTACAAACATATGCACAAAGACATAATACCCTGTACCACAGTGTGATGAAGGGTATAAAAACGATTTTGCAGAAAATGCTCTTTAGGTTTTCAATTTACTCACACTTTATATGGGACATAGGAACTTCTACAGTTCCTCAATTAGAGTGTGTAAGATATATTCATATGAATTTTTTACACAACATGAGGTCTATTATAGCGAACAATCGTGCATCATTAACTATACCGACATTTGTACAAACGGATTATGGTTTCAAATGTTGGTCTACAGTTCCTCAATTAGAGTGTGTAAGATATATTCATATGAATTTTTTACACAACATGAGGTCTATTATAGCGAACAATCGTGTATCATTAATTCGAAAATCGCGATTTTTTGAGTTATCCCTGTCTTGCAGCAAAGGAGCGATATGATAATAAAAATAATCCACATTCGATTTTACAGAGGACGTGTAATCCCTAAAATAACATGAAAAAGCCACAACAAAAGATATTCAGCTTTTTCTTTAATAATTCTAAAATCACACTGCCATAACTCAAAAACCTGTCCTATGACGAATTTTGTCCCTCTTTGCTCTTAATATAATCGCCAAGAGCTTTCATCAGCAATTTCACATACAATCACCTATCTGCTACTTTTCATATGTGGTCTATAACTTCAAACACTTTTCCCTCCTTAATTATTTCAATCAAAGTCCTACCATTCAACGAAATCCTAACCATTTTACTTCCCATTGATCAATTGCATTTTACCACAAATAAATTATTATTTAACATTTTCGCCATTCATCGTTGGATCATTAGTAGAATTCGATGGATTGCATTAGACAAGTGATCGTGTGAGTGGAAAACGAAAAAAAAAACACAGACAGACATAAGAAATATTACATGACTATAAAATTGACACCATTTAAATATTGCTTACAACTATGGCCAATACGGCCGCCCCTCCCAAACCCTTATACAGGCCAATAACCAAATTGAGAATTTTACAAAAAAATATCCACAGTTCATTTATAACACATAAATGTGTGTATATTCGTTGTTTTCTGTTTTTTTTTTTCTTCTTTGCAAAAATGTACCAAAAATTTATGTAAATTACAAATCAACACTGCAAACAAACAACATCACACTGTGACCACAAACAAAAAACAACAAAAATATAAATCGTATTTTGTATATAATAACAACAATAACAATTGTAAATCAGACCAACATACCGAGTTTATAACCAAATAGAACGAAAGCCAGTTCAGGCGATCCAACAAACGAAAACCAAAAAATACAAATAAAAACAACAACAAACGTTTTGCATTAGCCATATCTCTGCATGAACCGATTTACTGACCAAAAAACTTCACCGACTAATGGCACCCAACAGTGACAAAATTTCGAACATTCATCAATCACACCACAGCGCATGCTTACATGCATATCACCCGAAGAAAAAACATATACTTGCATATACATACACACAAACACCTATTCATCGTTGTCGTCATTCATGAAATAGTCAAAATAAGCTCGGTCTTCTACCCCTTGCTGTAATCTGACCAACTACAACTCCCTGTTATTGCTTCAAGTTGGAGTTCCATGTTGAGAGCCACAACCATTATGGGATAGCCGACCCACAATCACACACATCCAGGCCTTAAAAGCGACAAGTCATATGAAGTTTGCATAGATTTGGAGTTTTGATTTTTTTCGAAAACCAACAAATGGAACAATAACAACCAAAAAACGGTTTCTTCGGGTTTAGAGTTCACCATTTATGTAACCATAGAAGTACAGTGGTAAAAAAGTGAATATCATGAAAGTTATATGCATTTGTGCACCTCTATGGTGTTAAATAACAGTACATGCCAAAAACTCAATATATGGAGACATCATCTTCTACAAGATCTATGTCCAGTTAATTAGTACAGGTTAATCTGAAGCATGCTGACCAGTATAATGGGGGCTACGCCATAGTATATATTTTCCAAGAGAAATAGAGTACCAAACAAAGTACCAAGCCCAGTCAATCAGGAAAATTAGAAACATGGATTTCTTTTCAAAAACTTAGGTGTTGAAGAAGTTTTGCACGAAGGTCCAGGAATGTTGGGACCTAGAAAATACCTAAAAAATGGGATTGCGGTCTATACACAAAGATCGGCTTATATTTAAAAATTTTGAAAGGAGGAGGTTTGGCAAAAATATTACGATGTGGATATAAACGATCAATCATATTTCAACATTTTGACACTATGTGGGATGGTACCAGGAGGAGCGGATCGATGTCTCCCATCTTGATTTAGGTTTGGTGTGCAAAATTTTGTAATTCGATTGATATTGGATAAACAAATTTTTAAAATTTTGACAGGTTGTGGAGGAGGTACCATGGTAACCGAATGGCCCTATCTTCAGACTTAATATAATTGGATAATTCGTCTTCTTGTAACTGGATTTACAAATTTTAAAAATGTTGCCACCTTGTGGATAAGGTACTAGATGGAGTACCAACGAATCCAAAATTTCGAACCTGATCTAGATTTGCTAAGAATACTACGATGTGCATAGACAATCGATTCGATTGATGTAATTCACGTTATGGTATAAGACCCATAGAACGGTTGCGTCCCATTTTCGGTATTATGAAAATTTTAGCACCATTTTCCAAGCAAAAGTTGAAGTAGTTTGGTGTTTCAGGGTCTAAGAGGATAAATACATATTTTAGGAAAATTTTCAGTATCAGATTTTGACAGGGTTCCATATCCTGATCGCTCTAAATTAAACATGCTGAAATTGTACGTAGTTTTTCCAATTGCATCATTTTTATATACCTTTTGAGGTGGGACATCATCTTTCAATCCCACAACATGGACTAGCCACCGCAGTCGCTGCAGTTCCAATTTAAGATCCACACACCAACAAGGGAAGTATCTGGGTCATGTAGAGTGTGAGTTTGGTTTGGCGAGAGATGGCCCTGTTATACCCTTCACTACACTGTGGTACAGGGTATTATGTCTTTATGCATATGTTTGTAATAGGCAAAAGGAAACGAGATAGACACATGGTTCGATTTGAATGAAGGACGAACCCTATTAAAATTGATAACCAGTAAGGAAAGTAGTAAAGTCGGACGGGACCGACTATATGATACCCCTCACCACTTTGGGTATATTCTACATATGTATCCGTAAAGACGTCGCCTTTTTAAAGGACCAGCAAAATGAAATTGGATCCAGGATCCATAAACATGTCATTCTGCAATCTAAACTAATTTTTTTCATTTGGTCAGATATACAAGCTATATCTAAATCTGAACCGATTTAAACGATTTCAGGAAATTTAACACACATCATTCTAGACCTAATTCATTACGCTGTGCCGAATTTCGTGCAAACAGAGAGATATTAAGGAACTTTGGTACACCATTTACCTTAAATTGGAAGAAAATATATATAGGAGCTATATCTAAATCTGAACCGATTTTCACGAAACTTAAAACACATCATTCTAGACCTAATTCATTACGCTGTGCCAAATCGAACGATATATAGGGACTTTGGTGCACCATTTACATTAAATCGGACGAAAATATATATGGGAACTATATCTAAATCTGAGCCGATTTTCCCAATTTCAATAGGGTTCATCCTTGGGCCAAATAAGTGACCTATGCCAAATTTTATCCAAATCGGATCATAAATGCGACTTGTACTTTGTTCACAAAAATGCATGGATGGACGGACAGACGGACATGCGTAAATCGACTCAGAAAGTAATTCTATACCTACATATTCTCAAAAGGAACCATATGTCTATCTCGTTTTATTTTGCCCGTTAAAATCATATGCACAAAGACATAATACCCTGTACCACAGTGTGGTGAAGGGTATAAAAATCATATATATTTTCGTCCCAATTTTTGACCGATTTAGGGGATATTTGGGACATCGAATGTGTAGAGTGTGTTGAGTTTGATTGAAATCGGATCAGATATAGCTCACATATATAGTTTCGTCCGATTTTAGGTAAATGGTGCTTGACACAAAATATTGCGCAGAGCACTGAGTTATGTCCAGATATAGGTATGTATAGCACTAATATATATTTTCGTCCGATTTTATTTAAATGGTGCACCAAACTCCCAAAATTTGCCCGATTGATACAAAATTTTGCACAGCATATTAATGAAGTTCAGTTGGAGGTCTGCGAAGTTTTGTTAAAATCCGTTCAGATTTAGATACAGCTCCCACATATATTTTCATCAGATTATATGCCAATGGTGCATTGAGAAGCCTATGTTTGTCCCCTTTACATGAAATATTGCACAGCGTATTGGTTTGAAATTGAAATTTACTGGAATAGGTTCAGGTTTAGATATACCTTCCATACATATTTTCATCCGATTTCATCTAAATAACGTACCAAGTAACTAAAGTTCGATTGGGACGGACTTTTTCACAAGCAACCAAATTGAACTCAGATTAACTTGTATTGGATTTTGTATAATATATTGTTATTCATAACTGTTCTACATTTTCTTCTGAGTTCTGAGAAATTGTGCACCAATTAATAAATGTGTCTTCGATCGAGATAACATTTTGAACAGCGAACTGTGCTGCAGCATACCAAATGATGTATGCCACGGTTTTCAAATAGGTCCAGATTTAAAAATAACACTCATACATAATTTTGCTCAATTTCATACAAATGTTACACCAAAGAACTCAGAAAGATATTTGTATAGGTTTATTTAACAAATAGGTGAAATGTGTCGATGTATTGTGTATATCTGCTCTATGGTAGATTTGCGAGATCAGAAGCCGAATTGGTATGCTCCAATATTGCTATTCACCATTGGCTGTGGTGGTTAACACGCTGGGCATCAGCATTTAACCACCAGTCGAATAAAGCAACAGGTACCGATTTTCATTCAGACTTTTCCAATCTCATTTTGACTTGGTGCTATACACTCTATAACGTCATCTCTTATTAGCTTTTGGATATATTCCTTGCCGCCACTATTTAATACCAAAAGCTTTGCAAAATGCTCCTTCGGATCCTCTGTCACCAGGTTTCCTTCCTCAACTCTACAGGAGGATGTGTCTGCCCAAAAGGCTTCCGTTCGGCGTTTTATTTGTTCGGACTTCATTCTGGTGTACCAAATTTACAATGTTTGTCCTAAAGGACATAATTACATGTCGTTACATTTCGATATTGGTCCTTCATAGAAAATTTCCGCCCGATTTTGATATTTTTATTGTTCTTGTTGCCATTACGCCCACTGTTCTTTATGAAATTGTATGCCACACACCATACCAATCGTGTCACGGTGTGATCGATGGTTTTCATTGTAAATTTCAGGTAAATTACATTACACATGTGTACCAAATACATTAACAACAATAAAAGGTATTAATAACAATAAAACGCCGCCACAAAGTTCAATGTAGGTAAGCAAATCGAAAAAATAAATATATATAAATTTACTTGTAATTTATAAATCACCTAACACTATTTTAAAGCTATTAGATTACACTGAGTGTTAGTATAATTAAAAAGGATGTTGTTTGGCGTTTTAGAATAAAATAAAATTTAAATTGGAAATGAATTATAAATTGAAAATATCAATTTTCGTATCCAATACGGACGACTAAAATATTGTATACGTTGAGGGCAGTTACTGATGAGGTCTTCAAGTGTCTTCTTATCGCCTTCGCTTCCCAACTGCTCCGATGGTCTGTAATTTGGCACAAATGGGTACCAAATACCCATGGTAGACCTCATATGAAGGTATCCCTATTTTGAGTAGTTACCCAAATATTGGGTATAAACTCATTAACTGGTGAACCTTTTGACATTGGCGGCCAAAATTTGGCTCACATACAATCCTATATACAATTTTCGGTAATGAAATTTAGACAAGCCCTACTTCTCGAATTTCGGTATTTTGGGGAGTTTGTGCACGAGTTTAAACCAAATTGGCTGTAATTTTGTATTTTAAATGTTCATTAAATATATATGTGGGATAGCTCCCATATAATGGTATCTCCATTATTCAGTATTTTGGACGATTTTCAACCAAATTCGCTTTATTTAATTTAAATTTTCAGGATCTCATGGGCTGTCAAATATTCCTACTAAAAATTATCAATGACGTTTTTTATACCCTTTACCATAGTATGGATATATTAATTTTGTCATTCCGTTTCTTACTCGTCGAAATATTCATTTCACTATAATGTATATATATATTCTTGATCAGGGTAAAATTCTTCTGCAGGCAGGTCAAGTTCGATTTACTGTATTTTGGTGGTATTAAGCGCGTTTTTAAACCGAACTCGTTAAAATTTGGTACAATGGGTTTTTTAGGTATCAAATTTCTCCACTAAAAATTAAAAATATGGGTCCATTTTTTGGGTAGCCCTGTATAAGAGCACCCCCAATTTTCGGTATTTTGGGGTTCTTGAGCACGTTTTTTAACGGAATTTGCTGAAATTTGGTACATTGGGTTTTTTTGGGTACCAAATGTCTTCACTAAAAATTATAAATATCGGTCCACTCTATCTGGTAGCACCCATATAACGGTACCCCCCAATTTGCGGTATATGGGGGGTTTAAGTGCGTTTTTAAACCGAATTCGCAGAAATTTAATACAATGGGTTCTTATTGGGTACCAAATATCTTCACTAAAAATTATAAATATAAGGTCATTTTTCGGGTAGCCCCCATATAAGACACCCTTAATTTTCGGTATCAACATAATTCGCAGTAATTTGGTATTTTGCAGTCGCACATGGTAACAAATCTTCCTACCAAAAATTATTAATAATCGCCACCTTTTAGGGGTAGTTCCCATATAACCCCTTTTAATATTAAAATAGTTAACTGATTAGTTCCGTGTGTAAGGCTGTTACAGTACTTTTTTAATAGTAAATCTAGTAAAAGGGAAACATCTCAAAATTGCTCTCAGAGTACAAAATAATTTGAAAAGTTCGGGAACGCAAATCTAGTAAATATCCCAAAATTAGATGGCAATACTTCAAAATCAACATAACAGACAATCAGTAGGTCGATTCAGTAACTTATAACGATCCGACAATCGACAATTTTGTCTACACATAAAATCGTTTGCAGTAACGAAAATGTTATTCTGTAAAAATGTAGAAAAATTGTCGATAAACTTTCAAAAAGCTTTTTATTTTGAACATTTTGAAAACAAAATACAAACAAATTTTGAACAAAACAAGGCATGTTCAATATTGAAGAATATTTGTCGATAAGTTAACTTCGAATTTTTTGGTCTTGTTTATTAACAACATTTTTAACAATTGTTGTTAAAAACTGTTATAGAATTGAAATATTGTTTATTTTGTCGTTATAATATTTTATCGATTTGAGAATTGTTTAATTTTGATAGTGAATCCACCCACTGTTTACCATTTTTACTCGACCAAATTTCTCGAGTAAAAAGTTTACAAAGAGAACGCCATTTTGTTTTGTGCTCTCTTAAATTTGAGTCAATGTTTTACCAGTTTTGTGGGTTGAGGAACGGTTTTCGAGTAAAAAGTTGCAAAACATGTAAAAT
This sequence comes from Musca vetustissima, assembly GCF_032173495.1. NCBI lineage: Eukaryota > Metazoa > Arthropoda > Insecta > Diptera > Muscidae > Musca > Musca vetustissima. The sequence goes on from NW_026879192.1 coordinate 15,166, forward strand.
GAGTAGAATCTTTTAGGTTCTGTGGGTCGATTCACTATCAAAATTAAACAATTCTCAAATCGATAAAATATTATAACGACAAAATAAACAATATTATAATTCTATAATAGTTTTTAACAACAATTGTTAAAAATGTTGTTAATAAACAACACCAAAAAATTCGAAGTTAACTTATCGACAAATATTCTTCAATATTGAACATGCCTTGTTTTGTTCAAAATTTGTATGTATGTTGTTTTCAAAATGTTCCAAATTAAAAGCTTTTTGAAAGTTTATCGACTGCAAACGATTTTATGTGTAGACAAAATTGTCGATTGTCGGTTCGTTATAAGTTACTGAATCGACCTACTGGAACGAAACTTATGAATTTCTAAGACAATTTAGCGATCGTTTGTAATCATTCCGTTTTCTAAGGAAATCGTAATAGGCTTCTTCCCCATATTATTATAGCTTCTGATGGAAAGAATTGAGACAAAAAAAAAACAGTGAGCGGAGCAGTATAGTCGTACGGGGCCGACCATATGATACCCTACACAACCTCCACGAAAATCTAACTTTCTGCGGTTCTATATTCTGAGCCTCGGCAATATTTCGCGATATTTGCACCCTCTTGACCGACTAGAGGCCAACAAATATTACTAATATTCAGTACAGTACTTCTAATTACTTGTCCAGATTCCCTTCACCGTGGGTTGTGATGTTCGGCTTTCAACTGCGGCCTATAGATCGACTCGAAAAAACCAAAAAAAAAAAGTTTTCGATCCATTCATCCCAAAATTATTATCAGATCCTCACCGAAAACTATAGGCGTTATCCTTGACCATAGCTGGAACCTCACAAGACATTTAAAAGCGATCAGAGTTATATTTCCGCCATCTAGTGTGGTAATGGGTTACTAAATAATAACTGAATACGTAAGCACCTGTAAATATTTAAGTGTAACTCACACACCCGAGTACATACGGCAATAAAATTGGTATCAATTTAAAGGTCAACCACTCCTCTTGGATATACTATCAACTTATCGGCTCTATCTCCTTCAGGGGAAATATATACGCTATAGAATACAAATTTTGTCATTTTACATACAAAAGTCAGGGTCCATTTGACCAGCTAAATATTGACCGATCTTTATCAAAACAGGCATGCTTATTCTTTGTCCCGATCCAGAAAAAACGACAAAAATTAAGTATTTGGTCCATTTCATCCCCTAAATATCAACCGATCTTTACCAAAAACAATAGGGGTCTTCATTGGCCAGAACCCATCCTACATGCAAAATTTCGTGAAGATAGGTCCATAACTGTGGCCTGTATCGTGTTTACAAATTATAATGGACAGACGGACGGACGGACACACATGTCTAGATCGACTCAGCTAGTCGAGATATGACGATCGGTATACTTAAAGGTGGGTCTAGGACCAATATTTCGCGGCTTTACAATCTTTTGGGCTGCACAAAGCTATAATACCCTGACAACATAGTTGTGTAGGGTATAAATATTGACATAGCCAATTAATTAGGCATAGCCCTCATATAATTATAACCCTCTCACCTGTGTGGCTCTAATTTGGTGCAAAGGATTATTGAAGGCTGACATATGTAAAGAAAATTGTCAGGATAGGTATATGTTTTGATATAGCCCCCATATAAGGGTAGCGCTCCAATGACAATATTTTGAATGTTTTAGTCGGATTTCAACATTTTAGTGGCAGATGTTGGCATTTCAAGTTGGTGGAGGGTAAAACACATTGGTGCTGAAAGTTGGCTATATAAGTTCAATGTTTTGATAGAGCCCCAAATAGGTGAAGTTTCTTTAATATAGGAATCCGTTTTGTTGGAGAACGAAAAAAGAACATATTTAGCCCTCATAGAAAAATCCCGCCCCATATTCATTATTATTAAGGTTTTCAACTAATTTTCTCATCGAAGTGGCTATAATTTGGTTTATCAGAATCCTGGAGAATAAAAAAATTCATTCTAAAAATTATTCAATAAATGTTAAAGTTAAAAAAGACCCCACAAATGTCCCGTTGAATATTCTGTATGTAGAAGTTAACGAATATTCTGTATGTAAAGTTAAAACTGTTCAAGTGCCAGTTTCATAATAGAAGCCTAATTACGATATAATCTTCAGACTGAATTTGCAGTATTTTATATTTATTTAATCTTCCATATTTGCAGTATTTTAGGCGTATAATTTTAAAATTTCTTTGCAATTTTCAAATTCATTTTTCTCTTTAAAATTTTGTTTGTCATACCTCATTATTTCTTGAATATTACCATATTCCTTTATGCCCTTTAATTCCCACATAGACATGTTTTACTGAAATAAAAAAAATCATTATTGCTTCGTTTTAAAAAGTAAAAAAAAACGCTACCATTTCGATATTTTCCCAGGAAACATTCGGAATTCGTTTCATTAGATGTTGATAGCATTTGTCAAATATGTGTCCAAATCGGTTCGTTCAGTAGTTTTAGATATTTTGCTTGTTCCGATGTGTGAAGTGCAATCAAGTATTTGAACAATGCCCCACCAAATAAAAACCAGCACAGAATCATTGTGTCAATGATATCAGAAATTGTTCAGCATTTTTAAAATCCAACAATGAAACGAAAAAATTCTAAAAATTGGGAGCGTTTTGAAAATATGTTTGTTATTTTCGTCCATTTTTGGCAACAAAACAAAACGACAACAAAAACATACTCATGGAACTCTTTTGGATTATGAGTCATAAGTTTGGCATTGGCCATATAATAATAATGGCAACACATGTAGCAACAACAGAGGCAGTGTGGCAGCCACTTTAGATTATTGTTTGTCCGCCGTCCGCCACTCTTAATGAATGTTGTCATATCTAGGCAGCAGCAGCAGTATAAGCGGTGTGTATTGTTGCACCAACGCCACCACTGCCAATTGCTTGTCATTACAAAATAGTTATTTATTTTCCAACTTTACTTTACTTTACTTTGATTCAATTCAATTTGTTTTTGCATTCTCCAGAAATGTTTACTTAAAGTGCTTTGCATTCGTTTATTGCTCTACAAATTATGCAATTTCTGAGATTTCGTTTATGGCCCGTCTCGACCATTGAAGCAATGTTCTTTCGGTTCTGCCCTGGCATGCGCTCCGCCTCGCCTATTTATTCGCATGTCAGTCTGTTGAATTGTAATTCATAAAGATATTCAGCTTGTTTCAAAGTGTCATTTGGACAATAGAAAATTTAAAGTGTTTTGACACACTATGCCACCAACGTAGCCCCCTTTTGGGGAGGCAAATATGATTGAGATTTTTACAAAGTGATAATATGTCGTTATGCGTTCCTTATAATGATGCCCTAATGGTTTTGTCGTCCACTTAAATGAATGTTGCGATATAGGGATTATGTGTATCTATGTGGTAAAAAGTTCTTATGTAAATTTCGTTTTAGTCAATAATTGTTATACCCTACACAACTATGTTGTCAGGGTATTATATCTTTTTACAGCCCCAAAAGTTTGAAACGCCGCGAAATATTGATCCTATCGTCATATCTCGATTAGGTGAGTCGATCTAGACATGAGTGTCCCTCAGTCCGTCCGTGTGCCCATTATAATTTGTAAACACGATACAGGCCACAGTTATGGACCAATCTTCAAGAAGGATGGGTTCTGCCCAATGAAGACTCCTATTGTACTCCAAATACTTAATTTTTGTCGGTTTTTCTGGTCGCTCCAGATGCCGCAATTATGGCCCAAACATCGCGAATTTTTTCATGGAGAAGGGGATCGGGCCAAAGAATAAGCATTCTAGTTTTGATAGAGATCGGTCAATTTTTAGCGGGTCAAATGGACCCTGACTTTAGCGTGAAAAATGACAAAATTTTTATTCTATAGCGTATATACTTCAGAGTATATCCAAGAGGAGTGGCTGACCTTTAAATTAATACAAATTATATTGTCATATGTACTCGGATGTGGGAGTTACACGAGCTTACATATTTAGATATTATTTAGTAAAGCATTACCAAAATGTAGGGCGGAAATATGGCGCTGATCGCTTTGAAATGTTCCATAAGGTTCCAGTTATGGTCAAGGCCAACGCTTATAATTTTCGGTGATGATCAGCTAATTTTGGGATGAAGTGTACCAAAAACTCGAGTTGATCTATAGGGCACAATTATATGTCGAACATCACAATACAACCCATGGAGAAGGCAATCTGAACATGTTATTAGAATAACTGTACTTAATATTAGTACTGAATAATTAGTAATAGAGGTGCTGTTGATCTCTAATCGGGCAAGAGGGTGCAACTATCACGAAATATTTGCCCAGGCTCAGAATAAAAATCCGCAGAAATTTAGAATTCCGTTGTAGTTGTGTAGGGTATCTAATGGTCGGCCCCGTCCGACTATACTGCTCCGCTTACTGGTTTAAAAATCTATTCGTAATCTATTGAATCGAATCAAATAACTTATACATTAACGAGCTGTTACGATATGTATTGTAGGCTACAATTTATGCATATATTTCTTAGCATGTGACTGTATGTGTATGATTTTGAGAATAAAGTTAGGCTTCTCGGCCGATAGGATTTTGCTGTTGCGTAGTTTGCCTCACCTTTGGTATGAAAACTTTCCTAGTTCCCTGCCTGGCATTTGGAGTGTACGCAAGCTGTAAACATGCTATATAGAGTTCAGCTAAGATTTTCTTTGTCGCAGTGCAACTTTCTCCGAAAGACTTATTATTACATCCGTTAAATTGTTGACATTCCTGTCTATATCGTCAGTTTTTAGACTGTCATAGTTGGAATGTCCTAACCTATATTTGAACAATCTCCGAATTTTACCCAGTTAGTCTTAGATTTGTTTCGGAAGAATATTGGTTTTGGCGGTGGCCGTGAGATTTTAAACCTAATCTTCTGTAAACCTTGTCATCCAGTAAACGGTCCTCTTGAGAGTCGGTTATCTTCTTGTCACTGTTGTCGCTGGGCGTTTTTTTCCTCGCTTCACTTTATGGCATCCTCCTCTACAATCCTTGCCTTACCAATATAGAAGAAGACTGTGTTGGACACGTAGTGCGCCTTGCCCTTTGTCATATGAATATCTGTCTAGACCCACCACAAGTAGAGTACCATCTTATTCACCAGCAGTGTCCAGTTTTGAAGAGCAAAGACTTCGAGCATACGTTCTGTCGGGAACTCGCTGTCATAACCTCTGACGAAGACCGTTGTTTCTTCATAAAGTCTATTAAGGGAACCCCCCCCCCCCCCCCCCATTCTCAATTTTTTATTTTTAAGATTTTAAATGGGCTGGTAAATGAATACCAATGCTTGTTAAGGTTTGTAACTTTGCACATATATATTTGAAGATTTAAAAAGGAAGAAAAATAATTTACAAAAAATTTTTGTTGTTGTTTTGTTGTTGTTTTTTGTGATCAAAGAAAAGTCCTTATTTTTGATGGCGGGCATGATAACTCCTCACTGGAACATCGGAATCCGAAAATTCCAACGGTGTTAGAAAGAGTACATGTCTGGCTCTCGTATGAACTAGGATTATTGACTTCGCTCTAAAATTAACAAAATGACGGACCTTTGAAAAAATATTTTTGGAAAATCGCCGATTTTTTACCAAAAACCAAGTTAAAAAATATGGAAGATCTTCACCGATTGGCTTTATCCTAGTTCATACGAGAGCTATACACTCCCAGAGAATCGTGTCAAAATTTGGAATCGATTGGGTTATTAGTTTTTGAGTTATCGTGCCCGCCATTCGTAAAAGAGAAAAACGCGTTTAAAGTTTGATAAGCCCTTTAGCCGTCACTTGATGCTGACACAATAAATCGGCTATAACTTCAAGGGTTCTTGAGATTTTCACTTGAAATTTTGTAAGGACATTCTAGAATTAGTGTAGATTCGAATTAAATCATAAAAAATTTTGGCCCCGAGAATGGGGGGGTCCCCTTAATTTGTAAGTTTTCAAACCATAGTTTTTCGTTTAATGTGTAAAACTATTAATTCACTTCATACAAATTTTGTATTTAAGAAATATCGCATTAAGACATTTTGACCAAATTTTGTTGCAAATCCTTTAATTGATGATAAATTGTTTAAACAATTTAAATTGTAATAATTCCATTAAATAAATGACACATTTTAGTCACACATTTGCCAAAAGATAAAATGGTTGATTTGCATATGGTGTGGCATGCCAAATTAGTACACAGTTTGTTTACTTGCTCTTGTTGTTGTTATTTAGGTTCCGCAAAAACCAAAATATTTCCTCGAATTTATCAAAACCAATTACCACAGCCACCCAAAGATATCAACCAGCTCCGGACAGTCAGAAAAGCTAGAAAAATTGAACATTTTGGGTGCGCGCTTTGCAATCACGTAATTCCCACACTTTAATTGCAATTGAATAATTGTGAACAATTACATTTTAAAGCGATTTACAAAACTCCATTTTGTTTGTGTGACCAAATAGGCGAATGGACGGACGGACGGACATCTTAAAGTACCACCATCATAGTCTCAAGTACTGGCACTCGAACTCTGAAATACGTCACCCGAAACTAACAGACCGACCCACCAAAAACCAACCAAACAAATCTCTTTGCAATCAAATCAACAACGGTAGTGATGGGTGGCGGCGTTTATTAGCTGCCTAGCCGACCGACTGACTGACGCGGTTCGGTGCGGTTGGTATTCGACATCAAATTTGACAAATTAACACAGATATGGACAAGGTGGCTGGTTGCTGTTGTTAAATATTCCAAATTTAACTGAGATATGCAACAGCAATTTCGTTCCACTGTCGATTGTTTGGTTGGTTGGTGTCTGTCATGGAATTGAAAGAAATTAAATATTCTATTGCAACAAATTTAAATTCGGCGTGCAGGCTTAATATGACTGATTGCCACACAGTCGACTAATAACGGTGGAGAGTATAATTTCTAAAATAAAATACCTTAAAAGAATGTGAAATGTTTTTATAGGAAAATACTACTCCAGGGCTGACTGATTAGTTATAATTGCGAAGTTATGCTCTCTTTGCTGTGGAGCAGCAGAGTCGCTAGGTTTATCGGCTACCTGTATCGAGACACCACACACTCACCGCTCTTGGCAGGTTTCTCCTTCGACACTACGACCGACGCAAACGAAGTAGAGATTTGTGCAGCTGACGACTGCGTGGGTCTCTTAGCAGCAGGTTGTTGTTCCTCCGAGGACCTCATTCCCTTTACAGCTGTGGGTTGTGGCCGGGATTTGGCACCCGGGGTTACAACCGCCGCAGAGATAGGCCCAGCCGACGCCGGCACCTGCTTCGCGCTCGCTACCTTTGACGCATCCACTAGCAACTGCCCAATTGTCACAGCATTGGATATCGTCTTTGACAATTCGACAGGGGGTGGTTTGACAGAGGTTGGCAGTGCCTTATCGGCCTGCTTGGATGCATTTTTACGGGCTCTTCTTCGGGCAGACTTCGACAGTCTCCTACGTTCCATATTTTTGGATGCTGGTGTCTGGGACGTCTCTTCAAAATTCGTCTCCATAAAATATGTGAACGATTGAGGTCAACCATGACATAGCCTCTTACCATGGCAAGGACTGGTCAGCTAAGCCTGAATAAACTTGTTGGGGCGCCCAGGTATCAACAATGCTCCTTTCTAATACATTCGGGACCCTGGCCGACTGTATTAGAGTAGAACGCTGATGGGCACGAGGTCGCAGGACACCTCGGCGTTAGGGGGGGGGTCACTTTGCGAGGTAGTGACCCAAATCTTTGAGACGGTTATTTAGGGGCGCCATTCTCACCTCGTCAGCTCGGGGATCATAGGCACTCGGTCATATCCTCCGAGACTCTCCCCCTGAGCCCGCTGTTTGTCCGCGACTGTTTATTTGTTATTCACAGCTACTCAATGAATAGTATTGGGCTTCCCACTATCCGCAATCTGTGGACGCGTCCGTTAGCATTCAGCTCTGCTCCCCGAAGGCGGAAATATAGTTCGTCATTGGGCTAAATAAATGGGCTACACAAAATTTCATAAAATTCGGATCGTGTATGGACGGATATGCAGAAATCAACTCAAAAGTAACAATGGGTCTATCTCGTTTCCTTGTGCATGATACAAAAATATGGCCTGTATCACAGTGTGGTGATGGTTCGATTATACTCCAAAAGCTGAACAGGAAGCTACGATAATATTTATACCCAAGCCCGGAATGCAAAACCAAAGTCTTACAGGATAGTCAACCCTACATTAAAGACAAATGTCCCAAACGATACGTTAAAATATAAACGTATCGTTGTTATGTTAAGGGCAGATATGTAGGACAGAGAGATATTCGATCACCACTATTAATAGTTCCATAGATAACTTAACCTAGAAGGAATTTGAACTAGTCTGTCTGGATGCAATTTTGTACATGTGGTTATTATTGATCTAAATAACATGTAACTGGATATATGGGACCAAGATTTGGTGTACCACCCATGCAATGGGTCTTGAAAATATTACTTTTTGGACTATAAAATTATTATTGGTTAACCAAATGCGATGAAAATTCGCAGTTTTCTTCTAAATAAGACTAACAAGTAAAAATGTCATTAAGTTCGGCCGGGCCAAACTATTTCCTCCACCACGGAGTACGTCCAATATTTATAAGGGCTATGCTTTGTTATGAGATATTAGGTTGTTCATGCTCCGCAAAAATAGTGTTTCAAATTACAGACACTCTAGTTGTAAAACAGAAACTGGATTTTTATACCCTTCACCACACTGTGGTACAGGGTATTATTTCTTTGTGCATATGTTTGTAACAGCCAAAAAAAGAAACGAGATAGACACATGGTTCCTTTTGAGAATATGCATAGAATCACTTTCTGAGTCGATTTATGCGTCTGTCCGTCTGTAGATGTAAAATTGTAAACAAAGTACATACAGGTCGCATTTTTGATCCGATTTGGATGAAATTTGGCACAAGTCACTTATTTGACCCAAGGACGAACCCATATATATATATATATATTCGTCCGATTTAAGGTAAATGGGGCACCAAAGTCCCTCTATATCTTTCGATTTGCACGAAATTTGGCATAGAGTACTAAATTAGGTCCAGAATGATGTGTGCTAAGTTTCGTGAAAATCGGTTCAGATTTAGATATAGCTCCCATATATTGTTTTGTCCGATTCTATGTAAATGGTGCACCAAAGTTCCTATATATGTTTCGATTTGTAAGTTGAGAGACTTGAATAACGTTATTGCGTTTTATTGAAGTTGATGTAGATGCTGTCATAGGTAATATGTCCTATTTCGAATGGGTGTCTGAATGAAATTAAAATTTTAACAGTGCGGCGACCGAATAGCGTGTATTAATTTTGCTATTAATCGCTTTTCATAAATTTGTCCCATTGTATGAAGTCGACTCTAAATCTGCCCGAATGAAATTAAATTTATCATAGGTTGTAGAAAGGAATATACGCAAGTATGTTCCTTGGAGGGGATACATATGTAGGGGAGAGGGGAGCACCTTGAACAGCGCTCTTTAAATTTCGGTTTAACATTTTTCCGACTCGCAACCACATCTTTTATATTGCAATCCTGTTCTCTATCTGCGTAAACCACTTTGGCTAGCTTTTTCAGTTGTCGACAAATTGTGCATGGGTGACCATGTTTTTGCAGTGCAATTGTAAACTTTTAATCTTTTGGTTGTAAGGGCGAAGAAAGAATTCGGTGATCGTTTACTAATGTATTTTCTTTCATATGGGAAATTACAAAATTCTTTTAAAATTCCATAAAAAAATTTTGAAAAAATTTTTTGCGAGCAGATTCATGGTTTTTGGTACATAGGTTAAGAAAAATATGGTGATTCGAAATATGTTCGCGTTCACAAATTCGGATGCTGCGCACAAAAGTTATAGCGATTTTAAATCTTGTATTTCAAATATAAATTAAATGAATTCCTATTTGTCGTAATTCGCGAATTTCTTCACAAATTGATAAACACATTAGTTTTCTTTGTACACTAGTCAAATCAAATTGAAAAAGCAGCGAAAAACAAATAGAAGCATGAAGATATCTGAAAATAAAATAAATTAATTTTTTAATTAAATCGAAATGTTTTTTGAATTTTCGATTTTTTTTAGTATGGTTAAGGGATTTGCCTTAATCTTCTAAAATATGCAACTCTTTTTTCTTCAAATTCTTTTAGATGATTGTTAAATATCGGCATATTCATCTGATAACAGTTTCGACTGTAAAAATGACTAAATATATTGCAGTTACTATACATAAAAGTTATCAATATTTAAAAGCGTGCAATTCACGTATTAGTTGAAATCAATTGATGCGCATGCGGTTTTCGTATAATTATGAATTTTTCGATGTTTAATTTAGCGGTCAAAGTATGCCGCTCGATGCACTTTACAATGCAAAATCCCTAAAAAATGGATAAAAATCACGCAACATGCATACGATTTTTATGCGCATCAGATTTCCGTAATCTCCTATAAAAATACACAAAAGGGATTGGTTAAGAACCGCGGA
>NW_026879193.1:0-26086 GCF_032173495.1 Musca vetustissima
TTCCCCCATTTGTTTGTCTCTTGTTGTGATATGCAAAGCATAGGAGTAAACCAAAAGAAAATTGCCCTTTTCAATCAGATAAGTGTGTCCTCAATTCATGTGGTTCTCCTTTGAACGGATATTCGTTGAATGCATATATGAACGTGACCTCTCAAGAAATTGAGCTATGTTTGTAAAGGAAAGGAAGACAGATATTACATACAGACATAAATTCATATGACAATATTTCCATTTGATTGTTTTGGTCACATATCAACTATGGATTTATTTTCAACATGTATGTAGACATATGCATATTCCTATGGGTTATGTGAAATGGGACCGATTTGAAAAAAAAGAAAGAAGTAATAAGTCGTCAAGGCTGCAGCGGCTTCAGATGAATCAGACAAGTATTCAAAGGACATAAGTCCGAAGGGGCCGATTTTAGAGATGCTCCTCCTAAGATCTTTTTTTATACCCTCCACCATAGTATGGAGGGTATATTAGTTTTGTTTTTCCGTTTGTAACGCATCGAAATATTCATTTCCGACCCTATAAAGTATATGTATTCTTGATCAGCGTAAAATTCTATGACGATTTATGCATGTCCGTCTGTCCGTCTGTTGTAATCACTCTAGCGTCTAAACGAATTGAGATAGACCGCCGAAATTCGCCGAATTCGCTGAAATTTGGTACTTTGAGTTCTTATTGGGTAGCAAATGTCCCCATACAAATATAGGTTAATTTTTTCGGATAGCCCCCATATAAGGGTACCACCAATTTTCGGTATTTTGGGGATCTTGAGCGCATTTTTCAACCTAATTCGCTGAAATTTGGTACATTTGGTTCTTATTTAGTACCAAATATCTACGCAAAAAATTATAAACATAGGTCCACTTTTTCTGATAGGCCCCATATAAGGGTACCCCCAAATTTTCGGTATTTTGAAGTTCTTGAGTGCGTTTTTCCAGCGAATTCTCTGAAATTTGTTACTTTGAGTTCTTAATGGGTAGCAAATGTTCCCACCAAAAATTATAAATATAGGTTCATTTTTCCGGATATCCCCCATATAAGGGTACCCCCAATTTTCGGTATTTTGGGGATCTTGAGCGTGTTTTTCATCCGAATGCGTTGAAATTTGGTACATTTGGTTCTTATTTAGTACCAAATATCTACACAAAAAATTATAAACATAGGTCCACTTTTTCTGATAGCCCCCATATAAGGGCACACCCAATTTTCGGTTTTTAGGGATCTTGAGCGCATTTTTCAACCGAATTCACTGAAATTTGTTACTTTGAGTTCTTAATGGGTAGCAAATATTCCCACAAAAAATTATAAATATAGGTTCATATTTTGGGGTTCTTGAGCACGGTTTTCAACCGAATTCGCTGTAATTTGGTATTTTGTAGTCGTATATGGTAACAAATCTCCCTACCAAAAAATATTAATATTCACCCCCTTTTAGAGGTAGTCCCCATATAACCCCCTTTTTATACCCTTCACCACACTGTGGTACAGGGTATTATGTCTTTGTGCATATGTTTGTAACAGGCAAAAAGAAACGAGATAGACACATGGTTCCTTTTGAGAATATGCATAGAATCACTTTCTAAGTCGATTTATGCATGTCCGTCCGTCTGTCTGTCCATGTTAAATTGTAAACAAAGTACAGGTCGCATTTATTATCCGAATTGGATGAAATTTGGCATAGGTCACTTATTCGGCCCATGGACGAACCCTATTGAAATTGGGAAAAATCGGTTTAGATTTAGATATAGCTCCCATATATATATTTACCCGATTTAATGTAAACGGTCCCTATATAACTTTCGATTTGCACGAAATTTGGCACAGCCTCATCATTTAGGTCGAGAATGATATCTGCCAAGTTTCGTGAAAATCGGTCCAGATTTAGATATAGCTCCCATATATAGTTTCGTCCGATTTCATGTAAATGGGGCACCAAAATCCCTATATATCCTTCGATTTGCACCAAATTTGGCATAACGTACTGAATTGAGCCTAGAATTATGTTTGCCAAGTTTCGTGGAAATCGGTCCAGATTTAGATATAGCTCCCATATATAGTTTAGTCCGATTTCATGTAAATGGTCCCCCAAAGTCCCTATATATCTTTCGATTTGCACAAAATTTGGCATAACGTACTGAATTAAGCCTAGAGTGATGTCTGCTAAGTTTCGAGAAAATCGGTGCTGATTTATATATAGCTCCCATATATAGTTTCGTCCGATTTCATATAAATGGTGCACCAATGTCCCTATATATATCCTTCGATTTGCACGAGATTTGGCATAACGTGCTGAACTGAGCCTAAAGTGATGTCTGCCAAGTTTCGAGAAAATCGGACCAGATTTCTATATAGCTCCCATATATAGTTTAGTCCGATTTCATGTAAATGGTGCACCAAAGTCGCTATATATCTTTCGCTTTGCACGAAATTTTGCATAACGTACGGAATTGAGCCTAGAGTGATGTCTGCTTTTTTTCGTGAAAATCGGTCCAGATTTAGATATAGCTCCCTTTTATTATAGATTGATATTAAGTAATTGACGCACCAAGGAACCAATAGGCTGATAGGAACAAAACTTTCTGATATAAGTACAACCTAACCAAAAGGAAACGGTTCCTTTTGAGAATATGCATAGAATCACTTTCTAAGTCGATTTATGCATGTCCATCCGTCTGTCCGTCTGTCTGTCCATGTTAACTTGTAAACAAAGTACAGGTCGCATTTATTATCCGAATTGGATGAAATTTGGCATATGTCACTTATTCGGCCCATGGACGAACCCTATTGAAATTGGGAAAAATCGGTTTAGATTTAGATATAGCTCCCATATATATATTTAACCGATTTAATGTAAACGGTCCATATATATCTTTCGATTTGCACGAAATTTGGCACAGCCTCATCATTTAGGTCTAGAATGATGTCAAGTTTCGTGAAAATCGGTCCAGATTTAGATATAGCTCCCATATATAATTTCGTCCGATTTCATGTAAATGGGGCACCAAAATCCCTATATATCCTTCGATTTGCACCAAATTTGGCATAACGTACTGAATTGAGCCTAGAATTATGTTTGCCAAGTTTCGTGGAAATCGGTCCAGATTAAGATATAGCTCCCATATATAGTTTCGCACGATTTCATGTAAATGGATGAAATTTGGCATATGTCACTTATTCGGCCCATGGACGAACCCTATTGAAATTGGGAAAAATCGGTTTAGATTTAGATATAGCTCCCATATATATATTTAACCGATTTAATGTAAACGGTCCATATATATCTTTCGATTTGCACGAAATTTGGCACAGCCTCATCATTTAGGTCTAGAATGATGTCAAGTTTCGTGAAAATCGGTCCAGATTTAGATATAGCTCCCATATATAATTTCGTCCGATTTCATGTAAATGGGGCACCAAAATCCCTATATATCCTTCGATTTGCACCAAATTTGGCATAACGTACTGAATTGAGCCTAGAGTGATATCTGCCAAGTTTCGAGAAAATCGGTCAAGATTTAGATATAGCTTCCATATATAGTTTCGTACGATTTCATGTTAATCGTGCACCAAAGTCCCATATATCTTTCGATTTGCTCGAAATTTGGCATAACGTACTGAATTGAGCCTAGAGTGATGTCTGCCAAGTTTCGAGAAAATCGGTCCAGATTTAGATATAGCTCCCATATATAGTTTCGTCCGATTTCATGTAAATGGTCCCTCAAAGTCCCTATATATCTTTCGATTTGCACGAAATTTGGCATAACGTACTGAATAAAGCCTAGAGTGATGTCTGCCAAGTTTCGAGAAAATCGGTGCTGATTTATATATAGCTCCCATATATAGTTTCGTCCGATTTCATATAAATGGATATATATATATATATATATATCCTTCGATTTGCACGAGATTTGGCATAACGTACTGAACTGAGCCTAAAGTGATGTCTGCCAAGTTTCGAGAAAATCGGTCCAGATTTCTATATAGCTCCCATATATAGTTTAGTCCGATTTCATGTAAATGGTGCACCAAAGTCGCTATATATCTTTCGATTTGCACGAAATTTTGCATAACGTACGGAATTGAGCTTCCATATATATTTTCCCCCGGTTTCAAGTAAATTGGGCATCAAACTGCTCATGTTCGTCAGATTGACATCAAATTTTGCACAAATTACAAATTTGAGCATAGAATTACGTAGTTGCGTTTTCTAGAAGTACAGACATAGCCCAACGGATGACCTATTCATATTTGTTTGAAGTCGATTGACATACTTTATGGATATATCTAGGTAGATTCACATTTAGATTAATATCACATATTTTATTTCATCCAATTTCATGTTAATAGTCCTGTTTAATATACCCATAGTGGTGAAGGGTATCATATAGTCGGCCCCGTCCGACTTTACTACTTTCCTTACTGGTTTATTTTAAAATAGTTAGCTGATTTTTTCCGTGTATTGGGGTTATCCCATATAGCTGTATTCCACCATAGTAGGGGGATATTCGGTAGACGAAATTTTCATTTCATACCCCTCATAGTATGGAATTCTAAAACGATTTAGTCGATTTAGCCATATGTTGTAATAATTTTTCTCTCGGAGGATATCG
Source organism: Musca vetustissima (assembly GCF_032173495.1). Lineage (NCBI taxonomy): Eukaryota > Metazoa > Arthropoda > Insecta > Diptera > Muscidae > Musca > Musca vetustissima. The sequence goes on from NW_026879193.1 coordinate 4,623, forward strand.
ACATAAAATCTAAAACGTGAGGTTTGAGAATGAACTGTATCGACCCGCATTTAGGACCAGGTCCTATATAAAACATCCTACCTATTTAATATTTAGCGTGATGGACGGTATTGGGATTCAAAACTAAAATATTAGCTTGGAACTTGAGCTACATCGGCCCTTAATTAGGTCTAACCCCTTATATAATGAAAACACCAAGTAGTTGCTAATTCCTACACAATGTTGTCAATATTGGTCCCGCTTTAGTATGCCTCATATATAATATTGCCCTCTAAATTGGAGTATTTTCAGCATTTTATACACATGTTTCACCGTACCATGCGTTAATAATATATGTCAACATGTTAGGGTTTTGAGATTTTAGGAAAACCCCCATTGAATATCCAAAGTTCGGCCCGGCCGAACTTAACGCTTTTTCACTTGTTTATTAATTATACCATCAGCTTTATGGCTAATGAAATTGCTGTTTAATTTTCTATTTGGTTTACAACAATGAAATTGGGATTGATTTAGAAGAATTGTCCACCAAAGTTATACATATATGTTCCCTATGTTTTCATTTCAAAAATTTGTCAATATTTCTATGATAAAGATATTAACACAAGTACGATTTTTTATTCTTTTGAATTTCTTCTTTGTGTGTTTTATTCTTCTTTATCATCAACATATTGGGTTTCTTTTCATACAGTCACTGTATATATGTGTGTGTGCCTTTGTTTTTTGTCAATGCTACAATGATACTGTGTCCATATGATCCGATACCAGGCCATTGATTTCCTCTCGAAGCTACTATGTTCATTGATAATTGGTATTTTAATGATGATATGAAAACATCCCCATGCAAAGTGAATATCACATCACTTGCAGTGATGACAGGGCGAACGAACAAAATGCAAATTGAAAATTCACTCCGACCATGCAGATGTCAATCGATAGAAAACATAAATGGGAAAAAGAAATTTGCAAAGCATTAATTTGCATCAGCAAATCAAGGTTTTCTATATGTTCATGATGGATGGATAGTGTAGCCGGTTCTTAAATCGACAAGTCAAAAACATTCATCATTGATTTCTTTAGTAGCGGAGGTTGTAGACCAACGTCATCACCATCTTCATCATGAAGTTCATGACAATCAGTGTTTTCTTCAAATGCAGCCAAAAGTGAACTGGCAGGTATCTAATATCATTGTGAACAAAGAATGTTGACAGCAATGATATTGCCATTTGAGATAAACGTTTTTTTTTTACTTTCTCTTTGTCGTTTTAATGATATTAATAGTACAATGGTGGATGGGCTACCCCTCTTGGTATTGAGGGTAAACATAGCAATAAAATTTTCACGTTCACTCAAAAAAAATTCCAATCAGCTCAAAAAAGGTGCCGGATCCGGAATTTTAGCTCAATTTTTAAAGAGGCTGTAATGTATAAATAGGTCAATGTAAACGTCACCACATATTTTCAATATTTTTACTGTTCTAGCCTGGACTACGGAATCGGTCAATTTCCCCATAGTACAGAAATATTAAGAAATATGCCCGCAACTTCGTTAGCGAATGTGGAAGTTATTTAAAAATAATACCGTATTTCCAAAAGTACATATATATCTCAACTCTTCACACCAATTCTGACCGCAACAGAAATCTAGCTCTGTACCAAATTTGGTATTATTTATTGCTCTTTGTACTCTTGTAATACTAATTTCGAAAAAAAAATCCACATTTCAAAAATATGTTCACCCAAATATAAATTTGTTACCCAATGTCAGCACTCCAGCTATAATGGTTCACTCTAAATCCAAATTGTACCAAATTTAGTGCCATTTAGTAGATATTTCCCAAACATCCTACATACCACAATCCAACACCCCTACATTGATCCTAACTCCAAATGTCAATATTCCAACTCTATCGGTTCACCCCAATCAAAATTTGGTACCATTTAGTACAAATTTCCAAAACTTCTTACACACCCCAACCCTACACCTCAACAATGATCCTAACTCAAATTTAGTATCCATAAGTATGAATTTCCAAAACTACACCCATACATTTCTAAAAATAAGCGTTCCAGGTCTATCGGTGCACCCGAATTTGGAACCATTTAGTTAGTACTCATTAGTACGAATTTTCAAAACTTTGTGCATAGCCCAATTCTACACCCCAACAATGATCTTAACTCTAAATTTCAGGTTCTCTGCTCCATCAGTTCTCCCAAAATTCACAGCCGCTCCTTTTCTTAGCAGGCAGGTCATTTCTGAAGGTGGGCTATTTTGAATTTGCATACTTTGAGGATTTGCGACTCTTTTTTCATTGGGAACCAAATCTTCAATATCGGTCCATTTTGGTATAACTCCCACATTCGGTATTTCGTCTATTGTAATAAAGTTAAGATAAAAAGCGCGGGACACGTTCGTAGAAGGGTCTACCTTTATACGTAGTTCCTGGAAAGGTTGTTTGCAAGTCCTTCTTATGTCCCAATTTATGTCCACCTTATAAAAATCCCGCACATTTTCCATTTCTTCGGAAATTTAACCCACACTTTCCAAAGTCACCACCACTCTATACCACAGAAATTTAACCAGTAAGGAAAGTAATAAAGTCGGAAGTTGCCGACTATATGATACTATTCACCACTTTGAGTATATTCAACAGATGCATCCGTAGTATTTTTGAAAGACCACTAACTGGATGAATAAATTGAATGAACTAACATATGGGATATTTATCGAATTGTGAACCGACTTAAGGGGACCCCCCCCATTCTCGGGGTCAAACATTTTTTTATTTAATTCGAATCTACACTAATTCAAGAATGTCCCTACAAAATTTCAAGTGAAAATCTGAAGAACTCTTGAAGATATAGCCGATTTATTGTGTCAGAATCAAGTGACGGCTAAAGGGCTTCTCAAACTTTAAACGCGTTTTTCTCTTTTGCGAATGGCGGGCACGATAACTCAAAAACTAATAACCCAATCGATTTCAAATTTTTACACGTTTCTCTGTGAGTGTATAGCTATCGTATGAACTAGGATAAAGCCAATCGGTGAAGATCTTCCTTATTTTTTAACTTAGTCTGTTGTCAAAAATCGGCGATTTTCCAAAAATATTTTTTCAAAGGTCCGCCATTTTGTTAATTTTAGAGCGAAGTCAATAATCCTAGTTCATACGAGAGCCAGACATGTACTCTTTCTAACACCGTTTGAATTTTCGGATTCCGATGTTCCAGTGTGGAGTTATCATGCCCGCCATAAAAAAAGGACTTTTCTTTAATTACAAAAAACAACAACAAAAATTTTTTGTAAATTATTTTTCTTCTCTTTTAAATCTTTAAATATATATGTGCGAAGTTACAAAACTTAACAAGCATTGGTATTGATATACCAACCCATTGAAAATCTAGAAAAATTAAAATCGAGAATGGGGGGTTCCCTTAAATCAATGCGTAAATACGTCAACTCATCCAAATTTTTTTTCATTTAGACCAATATAGAGTCGTTTGTTTACAATGGGAAATCCATTGAATGCAAATCGGACAACACCTAATTTTGGAGCCCAATAAACATGAAGTCGGTCGAAAATGTATTATGTTATTAGGATTAGGAAAAATAAATCCATTATTTTTCGGCAAAAAGTTGTACTGATAGATTTCTCGTAAAGTATCGATCAAAGAATTTCAAATTTATGCTCGTTGGAAGGGTGATATTTCGCAGTAAAAAGAATATTTTGCTGTTTTTTGTTTGGATCGTTTAGTTGTGAGTTACAGGGTGTTAAAAATGGAAGCGAACAAAGGGAAATTTCGGTACATTTTACAGTGTTTCTTTGACAAATGCGAAAATGCAAGCAAAGAGGCTAACATTGTGAATGGTGTTTATGGTTCCGATACTGTAACAGCCAATTATGTGCAATTTTGGTTTCGTAATTCCGTTCAGGCATACCTGTGCGAGGTGCATCTTTAGCATCACCGGCACCTTTTTTGAAGAATTTTTCATGTTAAAAATGCACCTCACTCAGGTACCGGCATGTTAGCAGTAGTAACATCGCCCAGGAGCTAAACATCGGCCACAAAACTATTTTAAACCATTTACAATTGACCAGAATTGGCCAAGAGGAAACGTGTTATGTTCCACCAGAACAACGCTAGGCCTCACACATCTACAGTGACTCGCCGGAAACTTCTGGAGCTAGGTTGGGAAGTTTTTATGCATACGCCATACACTCCGCATTTGGGATCAAGCGATTATCATATTTTTCTTGCATTGCAAAATTTCTTTATTGATTACATATTTGTATTTAGGAAGGATTGTGAAAATCGACTATTGGAGTTTTTTTTTTTTTGCAAATAGAGAGCAGGACTTCTATGAGAGAGGAATTATAAAGTTACTTTTAAAATGGTAACAAATCATACAACAATAGAGTGCATATTTGACCCATACCGACATTTCAAAGCGCGTTAAATAAAGTCATATAACTCATATAAAAATAATGGATTTCTTTTTTCCCAACCTATATGTTTAAAATTATAGGGGCACTGCCGAAAGCCATATACTTGCTGAACAAGTCTCTTCAAGAAATAAAATCTGCATACGAAAACCCGTGGATGACAGGGAGTCAAAGGAAAGAGGTCCCTTGTAATGTTCTGAACATGATGCAATAATAAGGTTATGTATCAAACCAATAACATTTGTTTTTGTCTCGACTATCTGTCTAATTTTTCCATATAATATTTCAAATGATTGGCAGCATTGCACATCGAATTCAAGTAGAAATTACGCTCTTTGGCAGTTAATCAAGTCATCAGCAGCAGTAAATGAACTACCTATTTATTGTGCCATGGTTCTGAGAACAGGTAAAAGGCGTAAAAGAAAAATTCGAATTACAAATAAATATTGAAAGTACAACTAAAATGTTTTGAATGACACCTGTAAGAGGTTTATTTAATATATAACCTACTCAAGCCACAGGATTTAAAAGACAGCTTGTTTCTATAAAAAGATTGACAAAAGTTTTACATACAATCATATAAAATTGAGCATACAATTCCAAACATATACAATCCTATTGCCGCACTAAATGTCGTGACATTCCAATATACCCTAAGTCGTTTACATTCATTTAACTCATTTAGCACCTTTTAAAAGAACACCAAAAATTGCAGTAGCACTGTTATAAAACAACCATTTTCTTATTGAACTTCTATAAATGATTCTATTTTTTATTTTTCTCCTGTATCGTGTTCTACACTGTCCTAGCTTCATGTTCTCTGGCGTTATCTGGGTTAAACAAGGTGTATAAGAACAACACAAAATGTAGTTTACATGGACTTTGTCAGACAGCAAACCACTTCATGTCTTGCCTATCAAGAAGTTGTATTGATACACAGTATACCGAAGTAGAAGTATCGGGTTTTTGTACAATTGGCAGCAACACATCGTCGACATAGGAAATAACATTATTTCATTTCCTTATTATGTTTTCAAAAAATTGTTATAGTTTTCCTTTCCACACAATCTTTTCAACTCTCCACGAGCAGTAAAGAACGTTTTTAAGGCACTGAAGAAAATAATGCTGATGATGATCATAATCGTCGTCATATCCAGCTTGTAACAGTAGAACAGCTTCTCAGCCCAAGATAAGTCGAACAAAGCAACTTGTAATGGAAAGCCGCTCAAGCGAATGAATATTCTTTCTTTGCAAGCTCACCATCTATTTAACGTTTGGTTATGAAAAGGCAACAACAACAAAAACATTTGACCACAATCTTGGTAAACTAAAGTAACTGGCTGAAGTATGAATCAAACACTCATTCATACTACTAACAATGTTGCTGCCATTTGTTGCAGCTTTTTTGGAGATAAGGATTACTGGACTTAGTTCAGCGTCTGTGTAATATCCAATATTTTTTATGTTCACAATCGATGTTTACGGTACATTGCCTTTGACAGTTATTTGGAAGGAGTTTTTCTCTAAATAATTCTTTCACAGGCAATTCAGTTGGTGGCGATGAAAACACAAGAACACCGCGCATAACATATCGATATTTTCATGTCCATATTAACTGCTTTCATATCGTTTGACCTCAATTTTCAATTCGTTATTAAGTTTGGCCGGGCCAAATTTTTTATACCCTTTATCATGTGGTGCTCATTCAAAAATCCTTAAATCGGGGCCTTTAGAGAGTGACTATGTTGTAGCATTGTGAGGATGTAGGTTGGAGAACTGGGGTAGGAACTTCAACATACCGAAAATTAAACGAAATATTTGTGTGGGGGCTATTTTAAAAGAACCAAAACTATCCAAATGCTATAATTTGGGATGTAGCGTTATATTGGGGCTAATCTTATTCCTAACCTAAGAAATAGCCAGTATGAACCAAAAATAAACTCAAAATATCGAATTTAGGTGGTCAACTTAAAACATGGGTAAATTATTAATATTATTATATATATATATATATTTTTTTTTTTTTTGTTGGGAATCTTTCTACTCAATTATAACCTAATGACAATAAATTTTCTTAAAAACGTACCCAAAAGCGGCCAATTTTGCTGGAATCGGAGTCAAAGTCGAAAAAACATGTTATTTTCAATGATTTTTAACGAAGACCCCATTAAGAAAATATTCTTGATCAGAGTAGGGTTTTTGCCATGCTCGTCTATCCGCCCATTGAAATCATTATGGAAATAAAAAAATTTATGGAACATCTTACAAAATCTGGTAGATTCGGGTTTTTATTTTTTGGGTTGCATGTTTTGACATAACCGCATATTTGATATTCTGTACGTTTTAGTCGCCTTTCTATAAAATATATTTCGACAATAATTTTAGTTACTCTGATAGATATAGCATTCTTCTCAAAGATATCTGAACATAATTATACATTTCGGGATTTCAGAGAATAAAATACACTTTGTTTTTTTTTCAATTTTCCATTTAACAATTTTCCATTTATGGTCCCACCTCATGATGAGTATTTTGATGGTTAAATCATCTTTCTCAAAGATATCTGCTTACATATAGGTATTACGTGATTTCAGAATATAAAATTCCACAATACAGAAAATTTTCTATGTATGAGCCCTCACACTTTTGATAATAGATATATCGGGATTTCAAAAAATAAAACATATGTTAGCATTTTTTTTCAATATAAGTCCTTTACCAATAAATCACCCATGTATAGGTCCCCGATATTTCTGATATTTTGATGGTACCATCTCATTTTATTCTTGATCAGAATAAAATCAAATTTACGCATGTCTGTGTGTCTGTCTGTTCCTTTGTCGGTCCGTCTGTTGAAATCACGATAGAGATCGCAATATTTAAGATACACCTCTAAAAATGTTGCACACACACTGCTAGTACTCCTAGGATGTTTGGTATTGCAAATGGGATACGTACCCCCCAATATTCGGTAGATTGGTAGATTAGTGATTTTGGGCACGTTTTCTCATTGAATAAAACATATCCGTACTCAAAATTATTAATATTGACTTAAGTTTCTGGGTATCGCCCTATAACGATGAAGGGTAGAAAACTGATAGTAAGGGTTATTTTATTACCAAAAAAAGGCTCTTCATACTTCAGGCTTCTGATTGTTTTTGTTTTTTTTTTAATAACTCAAATATACTCTACTTGCATGTACCCGCTTCGTTAGCGAATGTGGGAAGTATTTAAAACCCAATACCAAACATTATTAACACTTTTAGAACCATTTAGTGCCTATGTTCTCTTATAGTACCTTTTCCAAAACTACCTCCATATCTCAACCCTACACACCAATTCTGACCGCAAAAGAATTGATATAATTCGAATCTACACTAATTCTAGAATGTCCCTACAAAATTTCAAGTGAAAATCTCAAGAACTCTTAAAGATATAGCCGATTTATTGTATCAGCATCAAGTGACGGCTAAAGGGCTTTTTAAACTTTAAACGCGTTTTTATACCCTTCACCACACTGTGGTACAGGGTATTATGTCTTTGTGCATATGTTTGTAACAGGCAAAAATAATCGAGATAGACCCATGGTTCCTTTTGAGAATATGCATAGAATCACTTTCTAAGTCGATTTATGCATGTCCGTCCGTCCGTCTGTCTGTCTGTCTGTGCATGTTAAATTGTAAACAAAGTACAGGTCGCATTTATGATCCAAATGGGACGAAATTTGGCATAGGTCACTTATTCGGCCCAAGGACGAACCCTATTGAAATTGGGAAAAATCGGTTCAGATTTAGATATAGCTCCCATATATATTTACCGATTTAATGTAAACGGTCCCTATATATTTCTCGATGTGCACGAAATTTGGTACAGCCTAATCATTTAGGTCTAGAATGATATGTGCCAAGTTTCGTGAAAATCGGTATAGCTTTAGATATAGCTCCCATATATAGTTTCGTCCGATTTCATGTAAATGGTGCACCAAAATCCCTATATATCTGTCGATTTGCACCAAATTTGGTATAACGTACTGAATTGATCCTAGAATTATGTCTGCCAAGTTTTGTGAAAATCGGTCCACATTAAGATATAGCTGCCATATATAGTTTCGTCCGATTTCATGTAAATGGTGCCCCAAAGTCCCCATATGTCTTTCGATTTGCACGAAATTTGACATATCGTACTGAATTAAGCCTAGAGTGATGTCTGCCAAGTTTCGAGAAAATCGGTCCAGTTTTCTATATAGCTCCCATATATAGTTTCGTCCGATTTCATGTAAATGGTGCCCCAAAGTCCCTATATATCTTTCGATTTGCACTAAATTTGGCATATCGTATTGAATTAAGCCTAGAGTGATGTCTGCCAAGTTTCGAGAAAATCGGTCCAGATTTCTATATAGCTCCCATATATAGTTTCGTCCGATTTCATGTAAATGTTGCCCCCAAAGTCCCTATATATCTTTCGATTTGCACGAAATTTAGCATAACGTACTGAATTGAACCTAGAATGATGTCTGCCAAGTTTCGTGAAAATCGGTCCAGATTTAGATATAGCTCCCATATATAGTTTCGTCCGATTACATGTAAATGGTGCACCAAAGTCCCTATATATCTTTCGATTTGCACGAAATTTGGCATAACGTACTGAATTGAGCCTAGAGTGATGTCTGCCAAGTTTCGAGAAAATCGATACTGATTTCGATATAGCTCACATATATAGTTTCGTCAGATTTCATGTAAATGGTGCACCAAAGTCGCTATATATCTTTCGATTTGTACGAAATTTGGCATAACGTACTGAATTGAGCCTAGAGTGATATCTGCCTTTTTTCGTGAAAATGGGTTCAGATTTAGATATAGCTCCCTTTTAATTTAGATTGATTTTAAGTAATTGACGCACCAAGGAACCAATATGCTGGTAGGAACAAAACCTTCTGAAATTAGTATGACCTAACCTGTGACAAGTTTGTTTGAAATCGCTTAATATTTGGATAGAGCTTCCATATATATTTTTTTGCCCGATTTCAAGTAAATTGGGCATCAAACTCCTCATGTTAGTCAGATTGACATCAAATTTTACACAACTTACAAAATTGAGCATAGAATTACGTAGTTGGGTTTTGTAGAAGTACAGACATAGCCCAACGGACGACCTATTTTTATTTGTTTGAAGTCGATTTACATACTTTATGGATAGATCTAGGTAGATTCACATGTAGATAAATATCACATAATTTATTTCATCCAATTTCATGTTAATAGTCCTGTTTAATATACCCATAGTGGTGAAGGGTATCATATAGTCGGCCCCGTCCGACTTTACTGCTTTCCTTACTGGTTCTCTTTTGCGAATGGCGGGCACGGTAACTCACAAACTAATAACCCAATCGATTCCAAATTTTTAAACGTTTCTCTGTGAGTGTATAGCTATCGTATGAACTATGATAAAGTCAATCGGTGAAGATCTTCCTTATTTTTATACCCTCCACCATAGTATGGAGGGTATATTAGTTTTGTTTTTCCCTTTGTAACGCATCGTAATAATCATTTCCGACCCTATAAAGTATATATATTCTTGATCAGCGTAAAATTCTATGACGATCTAAGCATGTCCGTCTGTCCGTCTGTCTGTTGTAATCACTCTAGCGTCTAAACGAATTGAGATAAAACGCCAAAATTTTGCATAGAGTCGTCTTTTGTCTGCAGGCAGGTCAAGTTCGATGATGGGATATATCGGTCCACGTTTAGGCATAGCTCCCATATAAGGGTACCCCCAAATTTTCAGTATTGAGCGCGTTTTTCAACCGAATTCGCTGAAATTTGGTAAACTGGGTTCTTTTTGGATACCAAATTTCTCCACTAAAAATTATAAATATAGGTCCACTTTTTCTGGTAGCCCCATATAACCGTACCTCCTAATTTTCAGTTTTAAGGGGGTTTTGACCGGATTTTTTCACCGAATTTGCTGTAACTTAGTACTTTGAGTTCTTATTGGGTATCAAATCTCTCCACAAAAAAGTATAAATATAGGTCCATTTTTTCGGATAGCCCTCATATAAGGGTACCCCCAGTTTTCGGTATTTTGGGGTCCTTGAGCCCGTTTTGCAACCGAATTCTGTCTGTTGTAATCACTCTAGCGTCTAATCGAATTGAGATAGAACGCCAAAATTTAACACAGAGTCGTATTTTGTCTGCAGGCAGATCAAGTTCGATGATGGGCTATATCGGTCCACGTTTAGGCATAGCTCCCATATAAGGGTACCCCCAAATTTTCAGTATTTCGGGGTTCTTGAGCGCGTTTTTCAACCGAATACGCTGAAATTTTGTAAAATGGGTTCTTTTTGGATACCAAATTTCTCCACTAAAAATTATAAATATAGTACCGAATATAGCACCATACAGTACTTTTCTTATACACGCTTCCAAAGCCAGCTCCTTAAATCGACCATACTTCTCAACCTTAATTTGCATTCCAAATTTCAAGTTTTTAGCTCAATACATTCACATGCTACGAAACTGTACAAAATTTAGTACATTTCAGTACTAAACTTATAGTTCGAATCGTTAAGTCAGTCAGTCAGTAAGCCAGCCAATCACTTTACTCTTTTATTAGTATAGATTGTATTACATTTATATTGTTAAACATATTAATGTTGACTTCTTCCTTTTCGCAATGATCCCACGCCGTTTAAACTCGCACTCTTACACATAACTTGTTGTCGAAACGTTCAACTAGAGGTTACCCAGTGTCGGAGGGCATAATGACAGTACCAACAATGGATGTCACCGCACTTGCCCAGGCACATGGGCATAATTTTAAACTGCGTTATTTGAAAAATCACTCACCCGCACCTCAGTACACCCATTGGCACAACCATCACCACCGATATCCAAAATGTCGTGTTGGGGGAAACCGTATAATATGACATTTTGAACAAGATTTTGCTGGTATACATTATTTAGCATACGATGCGTTGTTATGCTGATGATGTTGTCACGTAAACAAGGCTGATAACATGTATGATAAAAATACACAACCATCATCGACACCACGACCCGACATACAAACAATAGCAACGACACATTTGGAGCCATGGACAATGCACAAGGATATCAATTTATGGAATTATTATTTGAAGCATAGATCTAATATATCGCATAGAGTTTCGATGAACATGAAACCAGTAAGGAAAGTAGTAAAGTCGGACGGGACCGACTATATGATACCCTTCACCATTATGGGTATATTAAACAGGACTATTAACATGAAATTGGATGAAATAAAATATGTGATATTTATCGAAATGTGAATCTACCCAGATCTATCCATAAACATGTCATTCGTTTGTTACAATGGGACAATGGCATGTAAATCAACTTCAAACAAATATAAATAGGCCATCCGTTGGGCTATGTCTGTATTTCTAGAAAACGCAACTACGTAATTGTATGCTCAATTTTGTACGTTGTGCAAAATTTCTTGCAAATCAAAGGATATAGGGACTTTGGTGCACCATTTACATGAAATCGGACGAAACTATATATGGGAGCTATATCTAAATCTGGACGGATTTTCTCGTAACTTGGCAGACATCATTCTAGACCTAAATGATTATGCTGTACCAAATTTCGTGTAAATCGAAAAATATACAGGGACCGTTTACATTAAATCGGTTAAATATATATATGGGAGCTATATCTAAATCTGAACCGATTTTTCCCAATTTCAATAGGGTTTGTCTTGGGCCGAATAAATGACCTATGCCAAATTTCATCCAATTCGGATCATTAATGCGACTTGTACTTTGTTTACAATTTAACATGGACAGACAGACGGACGGACATGCATAAATCGACTTAGAAAGTGATTCTATGCATATTCTCAAAAGGAACCATGTGTCTATCTCGTTTCCTTTTGCCTGTTACAAACATATGCACAAAGACATAATACCCTGTACCACAGTGTGGTGAAGGGTATAAAAATACATACGCACAAACACACACATCCTTTAATTAACAATGGTGAGAAATATGCACAATAATATTGGATATGAAAGCCAACGCAATTGCAAGTGGACTTCTTTTAAATCGATATAAGTGATAGAATATGAGCAAAAAATATTGTATTAAAAAGCGATTTTAACAACACTGTTGGCACAATATGCTAATTAAGTCGTTAAGTTTTTGGAAGCTAATACAATCTATACAGAGAATTATTAATATAGGTCCATGTTTGTTATTAAGTCCCCGCCTCATTTGTACGTTAATATTCGGGTTCTTTAATAGTAAAAAACCAATTTTCAAGTTTTGATATAAATATCCCTCCTTATTATCGGTAATTTGAAAATTATTGTCGCATTTTCAGTGGTTGTAATTTGACATTTCAGTAAAGAAACATAGTTGCAAACCGATTTCGATATAGATCCATGTTTGTCGCCAACATATTTTCGTTATTATGAAAGTCCCCACCGAAGAGCTGAAATTGGGCATTGGTGTTCTGGTATAGTGGAAAACATCCTTGCAGAAGTTTTTCGATGTAGACCAAATAATCTATACTAACAAAAGAGTAAAGTGATTGACTGACTGATTTAAAGATTCATCAACGTCCAGACGAAACGTCTGAATCGAGAATCTTGAAATTTTGGGTGAGGGTCACTTTTGATCCAAAGGTAACAGAATGCGAATAAGGGTTGAGATGTAGGGTCTATTTAAGGATATGTGTACGAAAAGTACATATGGTACTATATTTGGTACAAATTTCATTTGGAGATTCAAATCGAGCTGGAATCCTGGAATTTAAAATAACATTACCGTCGGAGTGTAAGATTGGGATAGAACGTAATTTTGGAAGTTTGTGGGGTGTGGGATTGGGGTCAGGATTCAGTTTAAGAATTTAATACTTATGGGTACTAAATGGTACTAAGTTTGGTACGATTTGAATTTTAGGTGAACCAATAGAACTAGAATCATGAAATGTATAGTCAGGATCACTGTTTGTAAGATTGAGATATGTAACAGTTGTAGAAAATTGTACAAATGTGTACTAAATTTGGTACAATTTGAATTATGTGTGAACCGATAGAGTTGGAATCCTGAAATTTTGACTTAGGAACACTGTGGAGGCGTAGGATTGTCATATGTAGGAAGATTTGGAAATTGGTACACTTTTAATTGTGAGTGAACCGACAGAGTTGGAATCCTGAAACTTAGATTTAGGATCACTATGGGGGTGTAGGTTGATGGGAAGAAGGAGGTTTAGAAATTCGTAAATTCGAGGTTTAGAAATTCGAAAGGTACTGATGGAAATAAAGTGTTTGCTAAATGGAACTAAATTTGGTAAAATTTGTATTTGAGTGAATCTTAGAGCCCGAATAATGAATGGTACTAAATGGTACTCAAATTCAATTTATGGTCGAAATTAATGTATTGATTGTTTAGTTTTTCTAACATATTCTATAACAAGTGAAAAAGCTGTAAGTTCGGCCGGGCCGAACTTTGGATACCCTCCACCATAGTTATATTGACAGGTACTATAAATGAAAATATAGGAAACATACCAAAAAGTGGACCTATACCGACATTTCTAAAAACGGATTATGTAAACCATAATACAAATTTTAGAAAATTTTAAAGGATAATTATACCCTCAGCCTTATGGCTAATGAGGGTGTATACACTTTAACACGATGAAAATGTGCCTCATCGAAATATTGGTTCTAGACCCCATGTCTCTTTGGACCAAATCCGTTTCAGAAAATTTAGATTTCATCCGAACTTTGCCCATCTTATTATTTCTTCCAAGCTTAGTTCAAATTCGAAGATGGGGAATATCGCTCCAATCCTTCTGGAACCTGCAATCAGGGGTTAGGTCTTACGTTCTAATTTTTTATCTCTCTATCCTCCGCATTTGAAATGACTACAAAAGGGTCTTAGAACCAAACCCAAAACGCGCAACAAATCAGATAACTATTTTAATATAAACAAGTGAAAAAGCGTTAAGTTCGGCCGGGCCGAACTTTGGATACCCTCCACCATAGTTATACTGACAGATACATGTAATGAAAATATAAGGAACATACCAAAAAGTGGGTATATACCGATAATTCTACAAACCGATTTATGTAAACCATTATGTACACCAAATACAAACTTCAGCAATTTTTAATGGGGATTTTTCCTAAAATCTGTAAGATCCAAAAAGTGGACAGATACTGATAACGCATGGTAGAGTATAAAATCCTCAAACTACTGTAATTTAGATTACAAAATTATATGAGGCTATGCCTAAAGGGGGACTAATATTGATTACATAGTGTAGGAAAATGGTGAATATTTGTAATGTACAGCTAGAGCAGACAGAAGAGTGTCTGTTGGTAAGGTGTTTCTACCTGTGTACTGTCGGAGAGAGGACTGCGGGAGCCATTGGACAGCTAACGTCAGTCGGGTGGGGGGTTCTCGTCCTTCCCCGCAGAACTAGTTTTATTACGAGAAAATATTTTTTGTAGACTCCCTTTTTATTATAGAAGCTAAAACTTACTAAATGAAATAAAAACACACTAATATATGTATATCTAAAAATTCTGAATATCCCACAAGCCTGTAAATACTCAACTCCTTAATTTATTATTTTATCTCTGTTGTTCTGAGTAATGCGCATCTTTACCCGCCCTTACCATTGCCCCGATGGCGCTGATTATTCAGGGCCCCTCATTTTCACCGTCCTAGACCGCTCCTACCGCATCATCTGTATGAAAACACACACACGTCTAATTTACCAATTCATATTGTTTCTTATTTATTCACAACATTTTAATAATATAATTATGCTTAAAAAAAAAGTAGCAAATTATTTTCTTATTTCATATTATTTACTATTTGATCATAAAAATCTATTCATATATTTGAAATATTATTTATAATTCTTATTGATAACGATGCTTATTAATCCATCCAAAATTGCAATCAAATACTTTAACTAATGGTATAACCAAACATGGTAACCCTAATGCAAAGACAAAATAAAACAGAAAAGAGAAAAGAAATGATCAACACGCTTTTGACTATCGAAATGCAAGTTATGAACTCAAGCACAATTACAACAACAATAAAAAAATGTATGTATATAAAAAAGCACCCACATTAGGTAATAATTACGTTCTTACTCACCAAGTAGCTTACTCGTTGAAGGCCTCCAAACAGCATGCCGTGATGATGATGATCATTATTATGGTTTGATGTGTTATGATTATTGATTGTTGTTCGTGTAAATTGTGTTTGATCAAGCATTCAATAAAATTATCTCAATTTCAATTCAAATTATATTCTGATGATATTTTCTTGCATTACTTTTGAGTTTTGCGTATATCAAGATACTTATATGACTTTTGATGCAATTTAGGATCGTTTCTAAAATTAAATAAATATTTTAACGTAATTCTATTCTAGTTGTTTTTTTTCGGTAAAATTAGTAATTCATTATAAGTATACTTAAGTGTATGTTTGTGTATAAGCTGTATTTCTCATTCTGTCGTTGTTCTTCTTATCATAGTACAGCAGCGTATTACAGGTAGGGGACACTATGTGTTGCTTTGGATTATTTTAGTGCGAATGCGAAATACCAAAATTCGCAATAAAGGTTATTCAATGCAATAAGTCTGGATTACTCAATTATGTTGAAGTTGGTTATAGTACTGATTGAGATTGTTCCAGCAAACGTGTACTATTGAAGCTATAGTTTCTTACGGAAAAATTTTTGACAAGCTTTGTGCGGTTATATGCTCATCTACTGAAGATTAGATTGGATATTGTTGGTAGTGCTGGAGAACTCTTCTATTTTGCTTTAATTATGGGGATTCGTTGCCACCAATCTCGTTTTTAATGATCTTTCTTTATATGTTGGCCCCGATATCCCACGAGTTTTGGCTTTTTCCCACTGAAATTAGCTTGTAGGATCACCGTAAAACACATCTGTGGATACCGGGGTATTGGATGGCGAATAAATTGACATAAATTGGGCACTTTATGTGGAAATTTTTGGTGGATAGTATTTTTTCCACTTATTCCTGTATAATATGCATTATTAGATTCACACTAATTTCATTTGCACAGATTTTATTGAGTTACCTTGAAGTGTGGCACCAGTAAAAAAAACTATTATATATTCTCGATTAATTAAGTTCTGTTTAAATTACTTTACTGTAACCTAATTTTGTTCAATCGAAAGTAAAGTTATATTTTAATAAGAAAATGAAGATCACTTAGAGGTCACTATGCTTTTGATGACTTCTGTACTGGTGGAATGTTAGAGAGAAAAGAATTTTAGCTTGTGCGTTTGCTTTGTCGTAGGGTGAGGTTTTTGATTGGTATGCAAATGAGTACAACAACAACATTTAGTACAACATTCCGAAAAATGCATTGTTGTATTTCCAAAAAATGACTTGCAGTGTAGTTGCCACCACCTTTTGGAAGTGTTAGCAAAAAGTACTGTATTGTTAATGATCGTTATTTTTTCAATTATATTTTCAATCATTACATATTTGGGGATATCATTATATAAGGGCTATGCCTAATTAATAACCGGTATATGCCAATATTGAACCCAATATTATAATTGTTTATCTCAATTCTTTCCTTCAGGAGGTATCACTATATTGAGGAGATGCCTAAATGTCTATGGCTAATGAGGCCTTATGTATGCACTTTAAAACGGTGAAAATGTGCGCCATCGAAATATTGGTTCTAGACCCCATATTTCTTTGGACCAAACTTTGCCCATCTTATTATTTCTTCCAAACTTAGTTCAAATTCGAAGATGGGGAATATCGGTCCACTCCTTCTGGAACCTCCACACAGGGGCTAGGTCTAAGGGCCATTGACCCCGGATTAAGGTTTAATCCGGATTAAGGGTCATTTATCTCGAATTAAGGCTTAATCCGGATTAAGGGTCATTGAACCCTGATTAAGGCTTAATATGGATTAAGGGTCATTGAACCCAGATTAAGTTTTAATCCGGATTAAGAGTCATTTATCACGGATTAAGAGTCATTTATCCCGGATTAAGGCTTAATCCGGATTAAGGGTCATTGACACCGAATCCGGATTAAGGTTCATTGAACCCTGATTAAGGCTTAATATGGATTAAGGGTCATTCACCCCGGATTAAGGTTTAATCCGGATTAAGACCATTTAACCCTGATTAAGGCTTAATATGGATTAAGGGCCATTCACCCCGGATTAAGGTATAATCCGGATTGAGGGTCATTTATCCCGGATTAAGGCTTAATCCGGATTAAGGGTCATTGACATTGGATTAAGGGTCATTGAACCCTGATTAAGGCATACTCTGGACTAAGGGTCAGTAACCCCGAATCAAGGTTTAATTCGGATTAAGAGTCATTTATCCCGAAATAAGCCTGATTAAGGCTTAATATGGATTAAGGGTCATTGACCCCGGATTAAGGTTTAATCCGGATTAAGAGTCATTTATCCCGGATTAAGGCTTAATCCGAATTAAGGGTCATTGACTCCGAATCCGGATTAATGTTCATTGAACCCTGATTAAGGCTTAATATGGATTAAGGGTCAGTAACCCCGGATTAAGGTTTAATCCGGAGGTTTTTCATTTATCCGGATTAAGAGTAAGAGTAATTTATCCCGGATTAAAATGACCCCGAATCCGGATTAAGGGTCATTGAACCCTGATTAAGGCTTAATATGGATTAAGGGTCAGTAACACCGGATTAAGGTTTAATCCGGATTAAGAGTCATTTATCCCGGATTAAGAGTCATTTATCCCGGATTAAGGGTCATTGACCCCGAATCCGGATTAAGAGTCATTGAACCCTGATTAAGGCTTAATATGGATTAAGGGTCAGTAACCCCGGATTAAGGTTTAATCCGGATTAAGAGTCATTTATCCCGGATTAAGAGTCATTTATCCCGGATTAAGGGTCATTGACCTTGGATTAAGGCTTAAGGGTCATTGAACCCTGATTAAGGCTTAATCCGGATTAAGGGACATTGACTCGGATTAATGTCCATTGACACCGGATTAAGGTTTAATCCGATTAAGAGTCATTTCGCGAAATAACCCTGATTAAGGCTTAATATGGATTAAGGGTCATTGAACCCAGATTAAGGTTTAATCCGGATTAAGAGTCATTTATCACGGATTAAGAGTCATTTATCCCGGATTAAGGCTTAATCCGGATTAAGGGTCGTTGACACCGAATACGGATTAATGTTCATTGAACCCTGATTAAGGCTTAACCCCGGATTAAGGTTTAATCCGGATTAAACCCGGATTAAGGTCATTTATCCCGGGTAAGGGTTAAGGATTAATCCGGATTAAGGTCATTTATCCGGATTAAGAGTCATTTATCCCGGATTAAGAGTCATTTATCCCGGATTAAGGGTCATTGACCCCGAATCCGGATTAAGGGTCATTGAACCCTGATTAAGGCTTAATATGGATTAAGGGTCAGTAACCCCGGATTAAGGTTTAATCCGGATTAAGAGACATTTACCCCGGATTAAGAGTCATTTATCCCGGATTAAGGGTCATTGACCTTGGATTAAGGCTTAAGGGTCATTGAACCCTGATTAAGGCTTAATCCGGATTAAGGGTCATTGGCTCGGATTAATGTCCATTGACACCGGATTAATGTTTAATCCAGATTAAGAGTTATTTATCGCGAATTAAGGGTCATTTATCCCGGATTAAGGCTTAATCCGGATTAAGGGTTATTGGCCCCGGATTAATGTCCATTGACACCTGATTAAGGTTTAATCCGGCTTAAGAGTCATTTATCCCGGATTAAGAATCATTTATCCCGGATTAAGGGTCATTGACCCCGTATTAAGGCTTAATCCGGATTAAGGTTCATTGACCCTGGCTTAAGCCTTAATCCGGATTTAAGATCAGTGACCCCGGATTAAGTATCACTGACTTCCGATTAAGGCCTAATCCGAATTAAGACCTAATCCAAATTTACGGCCATATTTAATTACACACTACTCATATGTATGGTTCAACTGCGAATCGGAACGGTTCGATGTGATTCTCAGCGAAAATTACTGGAGTGAAATGCATTTTTCCCACATCGTAATAAATTAAATCGAGAATGCCGTATAAAATTTTAATATATAAATGAGCTTAGTGATAAGTGAGTGAGTGAAGCTAGGAGGTTGAAATTATGAGTGTAGGTTGTTGTTGGTGTGTAGGCGTGGGTTTTGGAAATATGAACTTTAACGGTACGAAAAGTATAGTTTCGTCCAATTTTAGGTAAATAGTGCACCAAAGACCCAAATTTAAGCCGATTGGTTTTACATAGGGACTATGCCCAAAAGCGGGCTGATATAGTCATTCTCGAACAAAGGACGAATGATTACAACAGATGGATGAATCGACTAAATCATCATATGTAGGGTATAAACGGAAAATTGCGAGTAAAGCATATTCCCCCTACTATGGTGGAATTAGGGTATATGGAGGTAACCCCAAAAACCGGAACAAATCAGTTATCTATTTTAATATAATCCAGTAAGGAAAGTAGTAAAGTCGGACGGGGCCGACTATATGATACCCTTCACTACTTTGGGTATATTCAACAGATGAATCCTAACAGACCTTCAGAAGTTTTTAATGGATAATTATAGCCTCAGCCTTATGGCTAATGAGGGTGCATACACTTTAAAACGGTGAAAACGTGCCTCATCGAAATATTGGTTCTAGACCCCATGTTTCTTTGGACCAAACTTTGCCCATCTTATTATTTCTTCCAAGCTTAGTTCAAATTCGAAGATGGGGAATATCGGTCCAGGAGCTAGGTCTAAATGCAGATCCTCCGCTATCGCTATCCTCCGCAGGTGAATGATTACTACAGGGTCTTGGAACCAAACTCGAAACGCGGCACAAATCAGATAACTATTTTAATATAAAAAAGGGGGGTTATATAGGGACTACCCCAAAAATGGGGCGAATATTAATAATTTTTGGTAGGGCGATTTGTTACCATATACGACTACAAAATACCGAATTGCAGCAAATTCGGTTGAAATACCCGCTCAAGAACCCCAAAATACCGAAAATTGGGGGTACCCTTATATGGGGGCTATCCGAAAACATGGACCTATATTTATATTTTTTTGTGGAGAGATTTGGTACCTATTAAGAACTCAAACTACTAAATTACAGCTAATTCGGCGGAAGAATACGATCAAAACCCCCAAAATACTGAAAATTAGGAGGTACCGTTATATGGGGGCTACCCGAAAAAGTGGACCTATATCTATAATTTTTTGTGGAGACATTTAGTTCCCAATAGGAACCCAATGTTCCAAATTTCAGCGTACTCGGTTAAAAAACGCGCTCAAGAACCCCAAAATACCGAAAATGGGGGGTATCCTTATATGGGGGCTATCCGAAAAAATGGACCCTTGACCTGCCTGCAGACAAAAGACGACTTTATCCAAAATTTTGGCGATCTATCTCCATTCGTTTAGACGCTAGAGTGATTACAACAGACAGACAGACGGACAGACAGACGGACATGGCTATATCGTCATAGAATTTTACGCTGATCAAGAATATATATACTTTATAGGGTCGGAAATGATTATTTCGACGTGTTACAAACAGAAAAACAAAACTACAATACCATCCATACTATGGTCGAGGGTATAAAAAGGGGGTTATATGGGGACTCTAAAAGGGGGGTGAATATTAATATTTTTTGGTAGGGAGATTTGTTACCATATACGACTACAAAATACCAAATTACAGCGAATTCGGTTGAAAACCGTGCTCAAGAACCTGAAAATATGGAAAATCGGGGTACCCTTATATGGGGGCTATCCGAAAAAAATGTACCTATATACATAATTTTTTGTAGAGAGATTTGGTACCTATTAAGAACTCAAAATACTAAATTACAACCCATTCGGTGGAAAAATACGATCAAAATCCCGATATATCCCATCTTCGAACTTGACCTGCCTGCAGACAAAAGACAACCTTATGCAAAATT
>NW_026879194.1:0-25700 GCF_032173495.1 Musca vetustissima
CATCCCGATCCACAACATGGTGGAGTGGCCGTGCCACAACCACCACCCGTAGAACATTGTTTTAAATTGACAATTGCCGGATGTTGCTGAGGCGAATGATGCATATGTTGCAAAGTGGCTGCATTCAGGGTATGATGGTTATGACCATTGGCAACACCAATACCACCACCACCAACTACCATGCCAACAGCATGCTGTTGTTGTAGATGATGCTGCTGCTGCATTTGATGCTGATGATATGCTGACGACGTTGACGTTAAGACTTTTGAGGGTGATGAGTTCACCGATGAACAATTTGAATGGTTGCTGATATGTAAATTTTTATTTCCTCCCATCAGCATTGAGCCGGCACCAGGGAGGACGACACCGGTTGTGCCACTGCCATTTCCACAGGTATTTATGGTACCATTTGTAATTGTTTGTTGTTGGTGTTGCTGTTGTTGTTGGCTTATTTCAAGTGTTGTATTGTTGACTGTGGTGGTATTTGGCAGGACTGTCATCATTGAATCTTGATGATGTGATGCTTGTGAATGTTGGCGACTTGTGGTGGGCGGAGAACAACTGTTTTTACGTAAACGTTGTTGCTGCTGCTGCTGTTGTTGTTGGTTATCCTCACATAGCATCATGGTTGTGTCCATAATTTTTATCACTTTTTTCTTTGGTTTTCGATTTATTTTCAATGTGCCGGAAAAAAGTGAACACTTTTTTAATTGTGATTAAATTTTTGTGTGTGTATCATTTCACTGGGGTTTGAGGGGTATTTCTCATTTATGAATGCTATTTGAAGTTTGTTTACTTTTCACTATGACAGCAGCTGCAATTTCTGGGCAAAAGTGCAGAGTGATATGGCAAACACTTTTGTGTTTTTTAGGATTTTATCAGGCTTTTTAATTTAATAATGCCAGTGGGAATTTTTAATTTAATATAACACATTTTTTTCTTTCACGTTTTTTTATTTTATTTTCACTTTTTACTACACAAGGTTGAGTATTATTTTTTATTCATATAAATTCTTTGTTTTCACTAAAATTCTAGAATTTTATTTTCATTTTAAAATTAAGTTTCGTTCCGTTAAAATGACTTTAAAAACATCTTTGTTATACTAAACTTATATGTTTATCGTTTTGTTATCTAAAAGATAGAAATTTGTTTTTATGATGCATACTTTTTGGCGCTTGTTTGCTATATTGACATGAACAGCTGTTTTAATAAATGAAATTAGTTTCCAATAATGATTTTAAAATCTGAATTAAATTCGTAAAGGTTTCTCGGCAAAAAAAAATAAAACAAAAAAAATCATGATGTTATCTACCTAATTTGTATTTTCAAGCACACATCAAATCTATCAAAGGGTCTTCTTAGAGAAGGCAATGATATCTTCTAATAGAAAGGAAAAGGTCTTCCCATAAAAAAGGTCTATCAATAGGGAACCAAAATGGCTTTTCTTAAAGGGTCCTCTAAATGAAATCCAAAATCCTCATTAATGACCAAACATTATTCTTTAATAAATAGAATTTCACAATACCTTCTTATAGGAGATCTTCTCATCGAAGTCTAGAAGGCGTCCACATGGAAGACCAAGGGTGTTTCTCATTAAAGACAAGGATTCCATACGACTCCCCTCATACTTACATAATAATACTCTTGCCTACTGTTTGACGCTATCTTGTCTTTTCATAAAGGCCCTCTAATTGAAAATCCAAAAGCTTCCTTATTATTGACCAAAACGTATTCTTTAAAAATATTATTTCACAAGACCTTCTCATAGAAGACTATGAGGTTTTTTCATAGAAGGATGCCTCCTCATGGAAGGTCAGGCTATCAAATGATATTCTCACAAAGACAATGGGATCTAAGAGGATTTCATACTCTTGCATACTTTTTGGCGTCTGTTTGCTATATTGACATGAACAGCTGTTTTAATAAATGAAATTAATTTCCAATAATGAATATAGACCCGAGAAGTTGATAGTATAATCAAGAGAAGTGGTTGACCTTTAAATTGATGCCAAATATATTGACGTATGTACTCGAATGTGGGAGTTAATCTAAAATATTTACAGGTGCTTACGTACTCAGATATTACTTAATAAACCATTACCACACTAGAGGGCGGAAATATAGCGTTGAACGCTTTGAAATTTTCCATGAGGATCCAGGTATGGTCAAGGACAACGCCTATAATTTTCGGTGGTGATCAGATAATAAATTTGGGATGAAGTGGACCGAAAACTTAATTTTCTATGTTTTTTTTTTCGAGTCGATCTGTAAGCAACAAACCGAACATCGTAACAAAACCCACGTGAAGGGAATATGGAAAATAATTAAAAGGACTGTTTTGAATATTAGTAATATTCTGAAAATATGTCAGTGTAAGGAGAAGGTGCTGTTGACCTATCACGAACTATCACGAAATACTGCCCAGACTCGGAATAAAAATCCGCAGAATGTTAGAGTTTCTTTGTAGTTGTGTAGGGTATCGTATGGTCGGCACCGTCCGACTATACTGCTGCGCTCACTGGTTATAATATAAAATTGTCACATGCCCATACATTACATCTGTCATATCTTCAGGTATTCTTATAGAAACACAAGAGGTCTTCTAATGGAAAACAGGTCTTCTAGTAGAAGGAAAACAGATCTTCTCATAGATTTTCTAATAGAATGGCAACAGATCATCCCACAGAAAGACTACCCATAGAAAATAAAAAAAGTTTCTTCATAAAGGCCCTCTAATTTTAATCCAAAATTTTTATTTATTAATGTCAAAAAGTATTTTTTAACCATGCAGGTCTTCTAATAGAAGTCTCGGAGGCCTCCTCGTGCTGGAAGACTAGG
The DNA here is from genome assembly GCF_032173495.1 of Musca vetustissima. Classification (NCBI taxonomy): domain Eukaryota; kingdom Metazoa; phylum Arthropoda; class Insecta; order Diptera; family Muscidae; genus Musca; species Musca vetustissima. The sequence goes on from NW_026879194.1 coordinate 2,839, forward strand.
CCTAAGACTAGTGGTCTTCTCAAAGTGATCTCAGAGGATTTCATACAACTCCCGTCATAGTTACTTACATACAGCTGTTTTAATAAATTATATGAGTTTCCAATATAGAATCTTGAATCTGCATTATATTTTTAAAGGTTTCCCAAAAAGTCATAACTTTTTTTAATCTAAAATTGTCATATAACTAATTTTCTATTATCAAATACACATCAAATTTGTCATATAAACTCTATCTGCTAAATGCAAGCTATAGCGAATATACTATGTGCGGTGCATACTTTTAGGTTTTATAAAAAAAGACAGATGGTCAGATGCTGATCACTATCATGCATTAGCTGATTAGTACACTTTGTCGAGAGAAATGCATGCCCAATGATTGGAACCTCAGCATCCAATGTTCCGGGCACAAAAGAGTAGAAAAGACATTATGTGCCAACTATGGAGGAATTAGTCTCCTTCCCATTATTAATGTGGCTTCAGACCTGGCAAATCGTCCATAAACCAGATTTTCACTGCGCCAAATCATGGAAAAGACCCACCTATTCTATACTATAAGGCCGCATTCGACAGCATAATCCCCTCGGAGGTATTTTAAGCCATTTTAGCGTTCGGCATTCCCACAAGTTCATACGAGATACAAACAGCACATGTTACTCGCCTACGCCAACGACATCTCATAATGGGTCGAACATTGCGAGCGATTGCAGCCACCTTTGAACGAATTGAAAAGGAGTATACCAAAATGGGTCTGGCCGTAAATGGCGAGAAGACCAAGCTGATGGTATCAACGCACAAGAAGTCCAGTAGACTCGGACCGACTGTGAAACTTGAAAATTACAGCTTCGAGGTGGTGACCGAGGTATATAATCCTCGGTAACGCCATAAACAAAACTAATAAGATCAGCTTTGAAATCCGGAGAAGAATAGTGCTGGCCAACAGATGCTACTCTGGTCTTAGTAAGCAATTCATGAACATGGCCACCTACCTTCTAATCAGTCTTAGTAAGCAATTCATGAACATGGCCATCTACCGTCTAATCAAACTCACAGTCTACAAGACGCTGATATTACCTGTGCTGTTACATGGGTACTTGGGCAAACAGATAAGGCAGCTCTTGCAGTGTTTGAGAGAATAATTTTCGGAAAGATCTATGAGCCGATCTGAGTCGACGGTAAACGTCGCCGTCGAAACAATCATGAGTTGTACCATCTCGCACATCGACATAGTCAGTCCAGCTGCAGCGACTACGATGACTAGGTAATGTTGTGAGAATGGATGAGGATGTCACGGTTCAAAAGGCATATAAAACGAGACAACTGATGGTTCACGAAGAAGGTGAAGGCCACGAATTCGATGGAATGATCAAGTGAAAGATAACATTTCTGAACATGGTCTATCAAATTGGAAGAGTTGCGCCGGAAATTCTTTTTTATGTTCGGCTTATGGAACAAATGTTCTATCTTAAGGTAGCTAAGTATGTACGTAATCTAAAATTATGGAATTATAATTTGAATTTTAAAATATTAATAAAATTTCTCTTCAGTCTCTGAAACAATTTGGTGTATATTTTTAGGCGAAAATATACATTTTCGTAGGTTCCGTAAATTAATTCCACAAATGTTTTAATTAAAATGTCCCTTATATAAACTATTTTACTATACATACATTAATAAATATTAATGAAAATGAATGTGTGGTGCATACTTTTAGGATGTAAGAGATGGAAAAAAAGTAATATAAGTATATCTTTAATATAAAAGTTCCTGTAAACAATATGTAGAATGTAAATAAGCAAGGAAGCTACATTTATTTGTTTCATTACAAAATTGAAATTTTCTGAAGCATACTTTTAGGATTTTTGCAATAGGTTTCCCACTTGTCAATTTTATTTGAGTACCAACTAACGAATGAGTTCATGTTAAGAAGTATAACAACCAAGAAGATTTTCTCCTATATTCCTTCTTTTTAAACTCCACACGGCATTTCACAATTTTTTTCGTTTTCTCTCTCTCTCTCTCTTTCGCAATTGAAGCATTACTTTATTTAATAATTCGTATTAAATGTCATATATCAATATCAATGGCGTTTCCTCATGCAGAGGTCATCGTCATCACATTCCGGCAATGCTCGTCTATCCAGTAGACAGGATATTTCCTCGTTCCTGACTAAACGTACATATAGACTACAGATATTGAAAGATATTGTCATTTGCTTGGTCCATAGCAATAGGGAATTGTAGAAGAAAAAAAAACAAGTGAACAAAAAAAAAATTATAAATCGATTTGTGTTGCTAACCATTGCCGGTGTCCCTTTTCCCAGTGCTTGGTAACAAGACTCCAAGACTGAGGATGGAGGCAAAATGAAAACTACATTCTTTACATTGCATAGAAACTTTGGTAAAAAAAAAACCCCGACTATGTTGAACTTAGACACATACCATTACACACAAACACACTCACATGTGTAGATAAACCTCATTTTTCACTATTCTTTTGCAAAAGAGCAAATATGAAAAATTGCTGCGAAAAAAACGACAGAACAAGCGATAGCAAGCAAAGAGAATGAAAACGAATTGGGGCGGGAAATTCTTCACTTTAATCATGTCTAGCAACTGTCTGGGTATTTCTCTTGACTGAATGAATGAATGCCATCATAGTTTAAAGTGAAAAAGCGCAGACAGCCATTCCACCCATCCCAAAGTAACAGTTTGGAAACATTGATTCTGTTCAACCATTGCCATAAATAATGCAATTTTTTTACTGATTTTTTATGTTTTTCTTCGTTAAATTTATTTCGTTTCTTTTTTTAAATGCATATTTTTTAACAAAAGCTATAGTGTTTGTGAATAAAAAAATTATTTTTATAAAAAAGTGATTTTTTTTATGAAAAATCAAATAAATTATGGAGAACACAAACCTAAATCCAAATAACTCAGTTAAGTTAGGAACTAGGTTTTCGTTTGATATTTATGTTAAGGGTTTGAGGTTATGAAGGCATAAAAGCTTTAAAATATGATACAGATTTTTACGAAATGCTGTACGGTACAATGTTATTTTGTTTTCGTTATTCTGTCACTGGAAAAATTTACAATTGCAAATATTTTCGAAATAGATACATGAATGAGAATTTTTTTCTTAATTAATCGGTATTTTTAAAAGACGTAGATAATAATATCATTGTATAAAGAAGCATGTAATAGAACGCATCAAAGATTCAGTAGGACATTAAATGATTAATAGCTAGCTGGATAATTTGAAGACACGCCCTACGATCGTTGACTATGCCATAGCAGTCATGGGTAAACATCCGTATAGACCAAACTTCCCTTCTAATAGTCTACTGTTCCCAATGTAAAAAAATCGTGCATCCCATAATTAGGAAAAACTAAACTATTAGCAATGATAAATTTACATAGTGGGCCGAATTTTTTTCCGTAATCATAGAACAATTTTCTGTTCACAGACTTAATGCAACTATCCTAATTGGATATGAACAAAAGTTAACATCGCTACATCCTTGCATTCTGGAGATACCGTACATTCTTTCTGAAAAATAAAAGTCCAAAAACCATATGAAAAATCAACGGAAAATGAATTTAAAATTTTTCTCTATATTCTTGTTTACAAGAATCAAAAATAATTCTGATGGCAGAATTTGTACAATTCGAATACGAAGCATTTTGTTGCCTGTGAGCAACATTGGGCCATAAAGGGTTAATTAGCCCAGATATGAGGGTTTTGAAAAGTAGTGCCTAATTTTTGGCTGATTATAGAATAGAACACATGTTTTATGTCGGGCAATGTAACATCTGGTAAAGGTTCATACTTTTGAAGACATAATTAAAATCACTTCCTGATTCCATTCAAGCACGTCTCTCAATGTATTTTTGTAAAGAAAGTGCTGATCGCATTTCTTATGCGAATAAAATGAAATTTAGCACAGATTATTTGTTTTACCCAAGGATGAACCCTATTAAAATTGATTCAGATTTAGATATATTTACATTAAATATGAATTCTGTTCCCTTTTCTAACTCTGAACCCTAATAAAATTTGTTTAGTTTTCATGTAAATGGTGTACCAAACACAAAAAAACAATAGGGACGAATTAAGTCTCGATTTAAATATTGATCCCATATAATTTCTTATATAGGTTTGTCCGATTTTATGAAAAGTTATACACCAGTCCTTTAACTGCCCTATTAACATGAATTTTAGCACTGATTGATGAATATCATATGTACGGATTGATTGAGCCTTTCACATACACTGCGTATCATAACTATAGACGCACCCTTAATTCAATTGGTATGTTAGTTGAGAAATAAAATGGACCCATTAAGTTATTGTTCACAATAAAACGATCAAAAACACATATTATTCAACAAAAATAATTAATTTATTCTTTATGGTTTCGCCGAATTCTGCACTTTCAAAATTGCTGGTGTTGCATAACTATAGACGCACTTTTACAAAATTAGAAAAATTAATTTTTTTAAACTTCAATAAAATAAAATAACTTTTATAAATAATGGGTAGGGCCTCCTTTATTTTGAATAAGTTCAAAAATTTGATCCATCACACTGTTGACCAAAATTATTCGCAAGTCTTCGTCGATTGACCGCCATTCATCGAAAATCACTTCTTGGAGGTAAATACAGTTTGGTATTGGAGGTTTTCGGCATAGACACGATGAGTCAAGATTCCACACATGTTCTCGATCGGATTCTGGTCGGAAATTTTAATATTTTTCGATTTTAACCATACTTGAGTATGGCGACTTTTATGAACTGGTGCGTTGTCCTGCTAAAAAACGAGTCCTTGATTGTTGCTGCTTTCCCAAAATTGCAAAAATTTGTCTTCCAAGACTTGAACGTACTCCATTGAATTCATCCGACAACATGGAAATTTCAAATAAAGCATTCCGTGGCTATAAAATGCTCCCAAGGTGGCGGTTACCTAAATATCGTTATTTCTTAATACGATATTTCGGTGGTGGTTCCTTAATGGCCTTGGGAGCATTTTATAGCCTTTATTTGACATTTCCATGTTGTCGAATGAATTCAATGGAGTACGTTCAAGTCTTGGAAGACAAATTATTGCAATTTTGGGAAAGCAGCAACAATCAAGGACTCGTTTTTCAGCAGGACAACGCACCAGTTCATAAAAGTCGCTTACTCAAGTATGGTTAAAATCGAAAAATATTAAAATTTCCGACCAGAATCCGATCGAGAACATGTGTGGAATCTTGACTCAACGTGTCTATGCCGAAAACCTCCAATTCCAAACTGTATTTTACCTCCAAGAAGTGATTTTCGATGAATGGCGGTAAATCGATGAAGACTTGCGAATAATTTTGATCAACAGTGTGATGGATAAAATTTTTGAACTTATTCAAAATAAGGGAGGTCCTACCCATTATTTATAAAAGTAATTTTATTTTATTTAAGTTTTAAAAAATAAATTTTTCTAATTTTGTAAAAGTGCGTCTATAGTTATGCAACACCAGCAATTTTGAAAGTGCAGAATTCGGCGAAACCATAAAGAATAAATTAATTATTTTTGTTGAATAATATGTGTTTTTGATCGTTTTATTGTGAACAATAACTTAATGGGTCCATTTTATTTCTCAACTAACATACCAATTGAATTAAGGGTGCGTCTATAGTTATGATACGCAGTGTATTTAAAGGTTCAAAAAGGAAGCTAAATTTGCTCTATTGACAGGATATTCTACACATACAAAACATCAATAGTGAGAATATTTATTAAGCATTGTTTAAACCGGTATACAGGTTATAATAACCTTAGTATTCGGTAGCCTCAACCGATCATTTTCATAATTATTTTTTGAAAAGTATTCGGGGGGTAAATGATGCTGCTCCTTAATTATGCAATCGAAATATTCGTTCTTTTGTGGCTTATGAAGTCATTGTAATATTTAAAGGGGCCCATCCATTCTTGGTTTTTAATTTCGAAAAATTTCAAGCGGCGGGCATATGAGCATACGCTATGTAGGTCGAGAATAATGTGCTAAAATTTGAAACGGATTGGATTATTAATTTTGGAGTTATCGTGCCCGCCATCCTGTCACTTACGAACAAAACGGTTACTTCTTCAAGAGATATTCTTCAGAAGTTATAGGTTTAAATTAAATATAAAAATCGATTTTTGGAAACCGAGATAGGACCCCCTCTTTAATTTGCAGTAATTTCTGGGGTATTGAAAATAGGAGAAGAGACCCATAAAACGTTATCAACACATTTTCGAAATTTGGTTGGTTTGAACAACATTGGATGGTCGCATTTTGTAACCAAAGTGTTGATAATAAGTTACTTCGTGTTTTCAGAGTATAAAAAATGCTGGTCCATATTTTTAAAGAGATATTGAATGAATAAATGTAATGTAGGTCCATATTTTGGTATAGTATCTTCCAAGAAGATAAATGTATTTATTTATTTATTATTATTTTTTTTATGCGACATTGATGAATTTTTGCCAAGTAAAGGTTTCTGTTGGGATACATAAAATTGTGCATACTTTTAGGTATCTCACCAGAAGCTTTTACTTGACGAACATTCATTAATTGTATACAATTTGACGGGAAAATTGAGATTTTCGATCCTAACTAACCCTTTAAACTATTATTTGAAGAAATCTGGCGGAAATTGAACCCTTTTTATTTTTCTGCACATTTATTTTTTTTAGTATGTTGTTGAACATATTTGGGTATTTAACACTAGAAAGACTGGAATTCTGTATATACCTATATTCCCTAAAATCGGTCAAAATGACTTCATTCTGAAAGAATTTTTATTGTGTAAAGAAATTTGTTAAACTTATTTTTTAATATTTTTTTACATTATTTACAATCATACAAAACATTGTTATAATTTGTTTTCGGTGGGAGGGCTCTCGAAATTCCCTTTTCGAGTGAAATCTACTATGAGTGAAATCTACTGGAAATATTAAATTTATTTTTCCCGATTTGTGTGTTCGTTTGTGTTTCTAGAGTAGCAAACGGTTTCGATGTTGTTGTACTGATCTGGTCATATAAGAAATGTACTTTATACAATAATAAAAGTAGTATGATTATTTAATATTTCACAAGGGGTCAAAATGACCGATTTTAGGCAATATAGGTATAGCACATGTGAATGCGGGGAATGAAAGAGGGGGGTAAGCAGCTACTATGATTAATAAACGTAGTTCTATGTGTTACAAAAAGTCACAAAAATTTTAAAAGCTGTGCCATAATATACACAATTGTTTTGCACTTGAAATTGAAAAACGGTCAAAATGAGCGCCTTCGTCAATCTAGTGTTAATGGAAAAGAGAACTCCTTATTGATGATAAACCCATTTTATAAATATGTTTGTCTTTATAGAAATCACCTATATTATTTTATAGATTTATTATGGGATTGGGTGCCTAAAAGTATGCACCATAAAATATCTATTTAAGGGAATTAAGATATTTTTAAATAGAAAATTAATAATATCGCCTTGTAAGGGAAATGCATTTTTTGTTGCCACATCTAAACGTATTCACCAAAAGATAAGGATTACGTGGACATATCTCTCATGTGCTACCAGACCGGTATAAATCAAAATATAGATTTTGCAGAAAATGCGTTTTAAGATTCCAATTGACTCACACCTTACAAATAACAAAGGAAATTCTTCAGCTTCTAAATTAGAGTGTGAAAGAAATATTTAACTGATTTTCTTACACAACAGATCATTTTGCCGGTCTTGTAGCAAATGATCGATATACGAAACACTATACACTATATTTGAAAATTTTCGGATCTTTAGTGGTTGACTATTTGAACTTTAGTTATAGTAAATGGAGACATGCAACGAAATGCTCCTTTATAAAATAAGTTTTCAATAAAAACTGTTTGCACAAGGTTCTTTTATATTTTATTTTTGGTTCTCATGAATTTCAATTTGACTCCTGAATTTTATTGATTTTATATAGTCCATCTGCAAAATGTTTAAAAAATATGTTATCTGTTGGATCTCTTGAAGTTGACTTTGTAAAATTAATTTCTACTCCAATTAGGAATTTAAATAAAATTGTCTATTATCAAATTTTGGGACACCTAAAAGTATGCATCACAATATGTACTCACATAAACTATGTGAATATTATATTTAAATAAAAAGCTACTTAAAATCAAACAATAATCTTCGTCTAATAAGAAAAAAACTCAGAAAATTAATTCCACTACTGTTTGCACAAGGTTTTTTTTTATACTTTTTTCAACCCCATGAATTTCGATTTTACTCCTGTATTTTATTGATTATATTTAGTCGCACGGTAAAATGTCAATTAAAAAAACTTAATTGTAGTCTCCTAAAATTATGCACCTTTTCCGAATTATGTTTAAAACTTAAATGAATATAAATATGTTTTCTGTCCGGCTCTCCTAAAAGTATGCACCTTCTCCGTTGTATGTCTGAACAGCACTTATTAAAATATTCAATCTCTATAAATTTATAAATGTAGTAGATTTTATTTCAAAAATATGTTGAGAAAATGGAAACACCTAAAAGTATGCATCACAAAATGCACTCACAATAACCATATGACTATAATATTTAATATAATCTACACAGTTGTTATATATTTAAAAAATGCGATTTTATTGTAGGCTATGTGGGTTCCTTTAAAAAAAATAATATTTATTTTCACTCTAAGATTTTTGTTTTTTTATTTATTTTAATTGAAAATATAATTTGTTTTGTTTATTTTTTTCACTTAGTTGGCCATCATCAATTTTAATTTGACACCTGTTTTTCATTGATTTCATTTAGTTGCACTATAATTTATGCAATTTTTTATTTCTTTTTTCTCGTTCAAACATATTGCTGGAATAAATTTGGTTCAATTCTCAATTTTAATTTTTATTTTTCAATTTATTAAAATTTATTCCGGATGACACTTCACTTTAAATTCACCATTCTGCTTTTCTTTTTTTGTGAAAAACAAAAATAAACACTATTTATCTATGGCTGTCAGAGTATGCTTTCATTTTATATGCACTGTTTTTGGTAGCGCCAAAAAGTATGCTTTCATCAAATATCAAACAAAAGACATAGAGATGACACCCCCGCTTAAAATCAACATAAACATTCACAAAATGTGAGGAGGGCGGTGGTATGGCAAACAAATTAAAAGTAAACAAAACCCAGAATGCTTACAAAGCATTCAACACAAATACACACGAACACACATAGCCGCAGATACAATATACCGGGCGAATTGTATAGTCGACTTGTAGGCGGAAATGAAAAGCTAGGAAAAATATTTAATGTTTGTGCCAGAATTTAAAATTTACAGAACATTTTTTTTTGCACATACTTTTAGGGGCATATTTTTTACACACAAAAATTTTTCTTCTGATTTTAAGATTTTTCTCTATTTTTCAATATAATAGGTATTTTCATTGGAATATTTTTTTATTTAAAATTTTTGAGTTTGGAACACATTAGATATCGAATTAAATTTCTTCAAAACTTCGTTGACTGATTGATTGAATTTTTCTTATTGCAAAGTAACACCGTTTATTTTTAGCTATCGAATCGTACGGCATCAAATAGCTTAACACACGTGCGGCTGTCCACGAAACTAGCCTTCCGTTTGCCTTACAATGCGTTACGCAGCAAAATATCAACTGATTGCTGTGATGAAATATTGGTTGTGATTTTTGTCGTACACATCGGACACACTCACTCACTCTTCGTGTGGAAAGCTTTACGGGCAGTTGGGAAAAATATATCACATGCCGAGAGTAAGCTAGCTAAAGGGAAACATGCGCAGAGCGGAAGGGAAATATGCTCATACTTCAAAAAGGATATTGGGTCTCTCTCACCCATGCGAGACGAGAGGGAGAGAGAGCGAAAAGAAAAATACCGGGATTCTCCTTGAAAATGGAAAGGTAAGTTAGACTTTTCTTCTAAGGAAAATTGGGAAATTTGTATTTAAACAAAATCTCAAATTATACTCCACGATAGAGCTCTCTAACTCTCCCAATAGAGAACCATTTGAATTATGCCATGAGAAAGAGAGCGAAACACTTACCTTTTTGACATGTTTAGGTTTATTTAGTCCGTTGTTGGTTGTTTTTGTTTTGTGGCAAAGGGAGTCGAGAGAGCGAGAGAGGGGTATTTTCTTTACCCAAACAGGAAGTAAAAATGAAAGTCATTAATAAGGCAAAACTTACTTTGTGTTTTGTTTGGTTTTATTTTTTTTCTTTGATGGGGTGCAAATGAACAACAACAAAAACAACAGCAATGAACTAAAATTCCTTTGCATACTTTTTTGGGCAGATTTCTTCAGTTTTCAATCCTGATAAAAATGTTTTATTTTTCCAACCCCCCCTCCCCTATCTAAACTTATGTTGAACATTAACTAAGCAATTTTTGCCTGAGGCAAAAAGGATTACAGAAATTTACGTTGGAATGTGTTTTATGTGGGTAAATATGTATGTGTATGTGTGTATGTATATAAGGAACAGTTTGTGCAGGTCGTTTAAATTATTTTAATAGCCAAAGGACTTTGGCGGGCATCTTTGCAGTTATGGTGGAATAAAATGGGAGGATACTTTTTTAACACTGTAAAGGAACATGGACATATCTATATGTAATTACGGATAATTTTGATAATGACCCTGGGTATCGAGAAGGATGTAAGAGAAGGGAAATGAAAAAAGAAATTAGTTAGGAAAAAAAACCTTAGTATTGATAAGATATGACTGCAAATGATATTCTAATCGTAATATTTGGCCAATTAAAAAAATATATTATTTTTAAATTAATGCGGAGCCGTAATGCTAAATTACAGGAACTTCGTTTTGAAATTTCGCCTTGAATCTGCAAAATTCCTAAATTTGGGCCTGACTCCTATATGGAGACAGATTACAGGAACTTCGCTTTGAAATTTCGCGTTGAACCTCAAAAATTCCTAAATTTGGGCCTGTCTCCTATATGGAGTCAGATGGATACATCAAACTACTTTGAAATTATTTATACCCTACATAATTATGTTGTAGGGGGATTATAGCTTTATGTTAGCCCAAAAGTTTGTAACGCTGCGAAATATTGAACCTTGACCCACCTTTTAGTATACCGACCCTCATATCTCGACTAGCTGATTGGATCTAGAAATGTGTGTCCATCCGCCAATGGTAGCGATTCTGGGTTAGTTCTGGTCAAAGAATATCCCTATTGTATTTCATAATGATCTGGTAATAATTAGGGGATCAAATGGACCAAAAACTTTTTTCTGGCCCCTCTAGAGGCCACAATTATGACCAGAACATAACGAAATTTTACACAGAGAATGGAGTTTGACCATGGAATATGCATGACTGTTTGGATGAATATCGCTCAATATTTAGCGGGTCAAATGGACGCAGCACTTGTGTGTAAGAAATGGCAAATATATTTGCTCCTGAAAACATAGGTCGAAGAAGTCGACAGTACGACCAAGATGAGTATCTACTCGGATGTGGGAGTTTTACTTTAATAATTACAAATGTCTACTTATTTTCATATTGTTTAGTATTGTAATTATAACACAAGGGCTGAAAATGTCGGCCTGATGCCTTTGAAATTTTACATTAAGTTCCAGTTATGGCCAGGGACGACGCCTATAATTTTCGGTGATAATGAAGTGATACTTATGGGATGGAATGGACCGAAAACTTAATTCTGCCTGTTTGTCTGATCAAACTAGAAGCTGAACTTTCCAAATGTTACACGGGGATGGGATCTGACCAACTAATTGGAATAACTGTTTTCCTAATGATCGGGTCAAATGAGCCAAGACTTTGGTGTAAAAAAATAATTTAAAGGCTTAATGTTCAACCCCGAAAATTAAGATTCCCGAAATGTACTAAAATCGGTAAAGAGGGTGCAAATATTGCGAAATATTGCCAAGGCTCGGAATATAGATACGCAAAATGTTAAAGCTCAGTTTTAGTTGTGTAGGGTGTCATATGGTCGGCCCCATCCGACTATACTGCACCGCTCACTGTTTTTTTTTTTCAAAAAAAAAAACAAAATTAAAATGTTACATAATTTAATAGAGAAAAATCGGATTTTCAATATGACAAAAATTAGTCGGTAGCCTTATGTGGGTTAGGAGGCTTTTCTGCGTCGAAATATTCAAAATATTTAAAATCGATCGACATTGCCTTTATATAAGGAGACAATGACAAAACAGGAATCAATATACATCCTTTCGGATAGACACCTCGATTGAAAAAATTCTGCTAGGACCTAGAAATAAAAAATAATTCACAGGGTCTCCTAAATATGGACTATGGGAAACGCATGGGCGAAATTAAGATTTTTTTTGTTAGGTTATATATATTCTCGATCTCGATTCTATGTCGATTGATGTGTATACACCAGTGTCGTTAGGGATCGCAATATTTGAGATAGATCTTTGAAATGTTGGACTGACATTGATATTACTACTAGGATAGGGTCTATCGGTACACGTTTTGGTATAGCCCCCGGTACCCCTAAATATTTGGAATTATAGGAACTTTTGACAAGTTTTTCAACCGAATTGACTGAAAATTGCAACGTATGGTTCTCATTTTGGTATTAAATGGTCCTAAAAAAACCAAAAAACCTCTTTATTCGTTATTTTTAGGGTTTTATACACCAGGTATCGAAAGCTTGGACACGTGCTTCAGCCACATTAGCTATAATTTTATAGTTTAGATTCTCAAATCAAATTGTTGGGTTTTTAATCTATCTACCAAAAATTATCAATTCAGGATCCGGTTTGGCATAGTTCTCGTAGAACGGTGCCATCAAATTTTTGAAGACTTTAGCCGCATTTTCTAATCGTCGGGGCTGTAATTTAGTAAAAAGAGTTCTGTGCGGTGTCCACAGAGTTCCGCTTCTTTTTTGTATAACTACATTTGTAACCAAATTTTCTCATAAAAAAGTCCATTTAAGTTTCCCAACTAGAGTAAATTTTATTTGACTACTACTACAATATAACCATAACCTAATCCCGATATAAATATCCCGATCGACTTAAGGAATTTTAAATACAATCCAGGAGTTGGAGGGTATAAAAACGATTTTTTACTCGTTTTTTTACTTTTGCAACTCGACTTAAATGCCCAATCCAGTTCCTCTATGAGAACTACCTTCAAGTCGTATAAAAAGGCTCTAATAAGGTCGTTTAAAAATACATCCTTCTACTATGTGAGCACTCTCGTCTGTAAATACTTAGATTTAGCTCTTCAATAAACAACAAAAGACTCCCTTCAGTTCGCCTAAACTACTAACTTCAGCTCGCCTATAAAGATTCCCTTCAGCTCGCCCATAAAGGCTCCCTTCAGCCCGCCTATAAAGCCTACAGAGACTTCTTTCATCTATATAGACTCACTACAGTCCCTCTATAAAGGCTTACTACTATTTATAAGGAGCCTAACTTATATAAAGAATGTAATAGAATAAATATTTTTTACGTTTTGAACACAATGCCAAAATTTTTAAATTTTAATAATTTGCTATATTAAATTTTCACCTATTCTTTAAACTGTATCGTAATTTAAGATGCTGCCTTAAAAAGAAAAAAATACAAAACTTTCAGACAAAATAAATATATACAGTAAAGACAATATACTAAATCACAAATACCTGCTCTTTTCTCTCATTTAAAACTGTTCTCATTTTTACAAATATGCTCTCGAAAATTTCCCACTGTTATTAAGTTCAAATAAAAATATTTTAGGAGAGCAATTGAGAGAATCTTTAATTTTGTTTTGGATTTTGTAAACAATAAACAGTCAGTTATAATAATCAAAAGAAAAGAAAAAATAAATAAATAAATAAACAAATACATAAAAAATAAATATAAAACGCACATTCTAGGCTATCATAATAATGGAGAAAAGTGAAGTATACTTTTAGGCATTCAATATTATTGCAAACACATTTCTTAGAGGAGATTTTGTGACAAAACTCGTTACAATGTTTGTTTCATTGTTCGGCAATAATGTTTTAGATTTATTACTTGATTACGATGCTCTCCGGTTTTTCTACAGCCATTCATCCATCCACCCACCCACTTCCATCATCATCATCATGATTTCGGTTATCAAATTCTGTTACCCTTTTCTTCATACTCCCGTGCCATTTTTGTTCGTTGTTTTTTTTTTCTAATTTCCGCACACATTTTATGTTCAATGTTTTGGCTCGTTTGCTGTTGTTGTTATTGTTGTTGGCCTAACAATGTAAAGTATTGATTTTTGCTTTGGTTTTACTTCATCCTTTTTTTGTTCTGTGTGTGTGTGAGTGTGTCTTGCTCTGACACTTAGACGAGCTGTCGTATTTTCATCGTCATTGTTGATATTGTTGTAGTTGGCAGTATTTTCCACAACAACAAAAACACGACACATGAAGGAACTGTCGTTCGTCGTTTACAGCAACAACAACAGCAATGCCAACAACCAATGCCTGTGTACAAACGTATACGAACCACAAACGTATCGGATATGTAAGGATACGAAGAAAGGAAGAAAAACAAAAACGGCAAAGTAGCAGCAGCAACAACAAGAACAACAACAGCAAATGTATGCGAAATTGTCTACAGGCTTTAATGTACACCAACAAAACATTCAAAAGGCTGGTAAGGATTTTGACCTTAAAAAATATATGTTAACTGTCACAAACAAACGTACACCGTGACTGACATACATACACAAATACAAACATAAAAAATAATAACTGAGCAGCAGCAAACTTGAATGAAGCTTTTCGTTGTTGTTTTTGTTTCTTCACCTTTGTTGTTGTCGATTTTTTCATTACTTTGATTATTGTTGTTGTTATTGTTTTTGTTCTGTTATAGAAATGGCTTAAAGTTATATTTGCTGTGCTGGAAAATGAATGTGAATATATCTTGGGGACAATTTTTTTTGGTGTTATGATTTGATTTTGAAACAAAAGGATTAGTTTTGGAAGGATTTAAATGTCCTAGGAAGAAAAAACTGAACTGGTTCAAGATTGTCAGTTATTATTTGGAAATAAATTTTATAAGATCCGAAAATTGGTTTTAGCTCGTCTGCAAAAATACGTCTAAAAGAACACCTTCAGCTCATCTATGAGGAGTCCCTTCAGCTCGTCTATGATGACTCTCTTCAACTACTCTACACAAAATTCATCCAGCTATGAAGACTACCATCAGCTCTAATGTGAAAACTTCCTCCAACTAATCTATAAGAATCCTGTCTCCAGCTGATCCATAAAGACTCCCTCCAGCTTGTCAATAAAGATTCATGTCTCCAGCGAGTCTATAAAGACGGCTTTTAGTCAATCTATAAAGACTCTCTTCAGCTTGTAATTAAATTCTGCTCGTATACAAGCCTTTCTCTAGCTCGTCTATAAGCTTTCTTCCAGCTCGTCTATAAAGACTCCTCCAGTTTATCTACAAAGACTCCCTTCAGCCCGTCAATAGAGACTCCCTTAAGCTCGTCAATAAAGACTCCCTTCAGCTCGTCAATAAAGCCTCCCTTCAGCTCGTCTATAAAGACTCCCTTCAGCTCGTCTATAAAGACTCCCTTCAGCTCGTCTATAAAGACTCCCTTCAGCTCGTCTATAAAGAATCCCTTCAGCTCGTCTATAAAGACTCCCTCTTCAGCTCGTCTGTAGAGACTCCCTCTTCAGCTCGTCTATGGGGCCTCCCTCTTCTGCTCGTCTCCATTCAGCTCGTCTATAAATACTCGTCCCTTCAGCTCGTCTATAAAGACTCGTCCCTTCAGCTCGTCTATAAATACTCGTCCCTTCAGCTCGTCTATAAAGACTCGTCCCTTCAGCTCGTCTATAAAGACTCGTCCCTTCAGCTCATCTATAAAGACTCCCCCTTCAGCTCGTCTATAAAGACTCGTCCCTTCAGCTCGTCTATAAAGGCTCGTCCCTTCAGCTCGTCTATAAAGACTCGTCCCTTCAGCTCGTCTATAAAGACTCGTCCCTTCAGCTCGTCTATAAAGACTCGTCCCTTCAGCTCCTTTAGAAATACTCTCTACATCTCTTCTATAAAGACTCCCTCCAGCTAGTCTATAAAGAATCCGTCGAGCTAGTATATAAAACTCCCTCCAACTCGCCTATAAAGACACCCTCCAACTCGTCTAAAACACCTTCTCCAGCTTGTCTATAAAGGCTCCCTCTAGTTCGTTTAAAAAGGCAGTCTGTAGCTTGTCTAAAAATACTCTCCTAAGCTCTCTATAAAAACTTCTATAGGTCAATTTCAAAAACTCCCCTCAGATTTGCTTCTGCTGCTTCTTTCGATTCATTTTAGGTTAGCTTCAAAATGTATTCTTGAAAAATGTCCTACATAAACCTTTTGGTACTTTCCCTCCCTTTTAAATATAAATGACTACAATCAATCCTTGTCGTTTATTTCTTTCTGTTAAACAGTTGAGAAAAATGTTTTTCACATGTTATGTATCCGGTTGTGTTTGGGAGTACAACCGAAAAATCTTAATCTTAAGTTGTATGATGCCACGCACACACACACAGACATGTTAATTATGCAAAACAAAAACCTGTCTGTATACCACAAACCCCAAAAGTATGCACAAGAAAGTTATCTCTTCGTTATGAAACTATGTGTGTGGGGGTTCTAAAGTGTGTGTGTGCATGTGTTTCTTTATGACAACATCATTATGTACAGGAACCAAAAAGATACGGGTTTAAGTCAATTAGTTAAGTTGAGTTACCATTAATGCCAAAACTGACTGACGATAGTTTCCGTACTCTGAATATTTGGCATTCATTCGAATATTTTGTTGAAGTTTTGTCATTTGAGTTTTTCATTAAGGTAGTAATGGTAGACATTTTAGTAGAAGATAGGTCAAAGTTTATTCTAAATGGAAATAAATTTAAAATGTCGGTGTAAATATCACAACTTTTCACATGTCAAAATTGAAAAAATCAGCCAAAAATACCCCTTTTCAAAGTGAAGTAATTTTGTTTCGGAAAGACATATTAATTTCCTGTCAAATCAGGGAGAAGGGGAAGTTGGTGGAATAAGAGGGAACTTGCAATATGGAAAATAATGAGTCAATCAAATCGACAATGACGACTCTTTTATGAAAGTATTCGTAGTAAACCATTAGTGTATCTACATCGACTTCCTCCAGCTCTTTCATATATAGAAACTCACTTCAGGTCATCTATAAAGACTTTCTTCTGAGGGCCAATATATACTCCCTTCTTGGCGTCTATTGAGTCTCCCTTCGGTTCATCTATAGGGACTCCCTTCAGGACGCAATATAGATATACTTTTGCCAGTCTGTAGGTACTCCACCCCTTCTTATCACCTATAGAGACTCCCTTATGACCGCCAGGAAAGAATTTCTTCGTCATGTATGGAGACATTCTCTGACCTTCTAGAGACTCCCTTCTGACCGTCAGTAGACAGGCTACAAAGACGTAATTCTGTTTGTATATAAATTCCTCATTTTGCTCATTTCAACTGACTTCGCCACATAGTTCTTGTGGCCCATTAAAACTATTTTTCTCACAGCCAACCCTGATTTATAACAAATTAAAATCCCATAAAAATTTAATCAGAACCCCATTTCTGATGAAAACATACAACCCTTTATGTGTGTGTTTGTTCGCCCTTAAGTATACTATGTCTTTTTAATTAAATTCCTAACTACGTTAAAATATTCTCTTAATTTTTTTGGAAAGAATTTAATAAAATTTCAAGGGTACCAAGGCAGCATCGTGTAAGAATTCAAATATCAAAGAACCCTTTCTCCATGATTGCATTTTCTATGAAGCAAAACCCAAAACGTTAATAATAATTAAAATCCGAAAATACGTCAAATCTGCGGGATATATATAAGACGCATCAAACTATTAAGCAGTCATGTGCTGACCCACGGAAAGACGCGAATGTTGTCACGCATAATTAAAATTAACTATGCTTGGGGGAGCCATTTTTGTGTTCGCCAGACATCGACACACATACACACACTTACATACATAAACAAAATATATAAGCAAGCTGTAAGAGACCCATCCTGTAAAAGATCATCGTAGTATTTTGTTTAACCTTTTTTGTGGGGCAATGACTGACTATGAAATGTAAAGGCCATTTGGATGTCTAGATGCAATGGAAAACTTTTTTTTTGCAGATATACAGCCATTAAAAAATGGTCGGTGTTTCTAGGCCGGTGCAGTTAGCCATGGATACAATAACTTTACATGCCATTGACCACAAAGGCGAGGTGAAGACGTTACATGGAGCTGGAAGTAATTCTGTAAATATTTATATAATTTTTTAGGCCAAGGGAATTTATCACGGCCAAACCACAGTGGTTGCATTCAGAACAAAATTTCGAACAATATTCGATTAATTTTTATGTAAGTACCTATAAGTCTATACATGGACCGATAGAGATCTTCATCAACTACCTGATGAGAATCTCCAACGGTATAGACACATAAAATACTAGGAAACCATTAATTTATGCAAATCGAGGAAAATGTTTCCTTCAGCTCGTCTATAGAGACCCTCTCCAGCTCGTCTACAGAGATCCCTTCAGCTGGTCTACAGAGATCCTTTCAGCTCGGCTACAGAGAACCTTTCAGCTGTCTGTAAAGACTCCCTCCAGCTCGTCTATAAAGACTCCCTCCAGCTCGTCTATAAAGACTCCCTCCAGCTCGTCTATAAAGACTCCCTCCAGCTCGTCTATAGAGACTCCCTCTTCAGTTCGTCTATAGAGACTCCCTCTTCAGCTCGTCTATAGAGACTACCTCCAGCTCGTCTATAAAGACTCCCTCCAGCTCGTCTATAAAGACTCCCTCCAGCTCGTCTATAAAGACTCCCTCCAGCTCGTCTATAAAGACTTCCCTCAGCTCGTCTATAAAGACTCCCTCCAGCTCGTCTATAAAGACTCCCTCCAGCTCGTCTATAAAGACTCCCTCCAGCTCGTCTATAAAGACTCCCTCCAGCTCGTCTATAAAGACTGCCTCCAGCTCGTCTATAAAGACTCCCTCCAGCTCGTCTATAAAGACTCCCTCCAGCTCGTCTATAAAGACTCCCTCTTCAGCTCGTCTATAGAGACTCCCTCTTCAGCTCGTCTATAGAGACTCCCTCTTCGGCTCGTCTATAGAGACTCCCTCTTCGGCTCGTCTATAGAGACTCCCTCTTCGGCTCGTCTATAGAGACTCCCTCCAGCTCGTCTATAAAGACTCCCTCCAGCGCGTCTATAAAGACTCCCTCCAGCTCGTCTACAAAGACCCCGTCCAGCTCGTCTTTAGATACTCCCTTCAGCTCGTCTATAGAGGCTCCCTTCAGCTCGTCTACAGAGACATCCTTCTGATCGTCGACAGAGACACCCTTCAGCTCGTCTATAGAGACTCCCTTCAGCTCCTCTGTGGAGACTCCCTTCACCTCGTTATTAAGCCTATAAAGATTCCCCCCAATTGGTCTACTCAGACTTAAGACTTCCATCAGCTTCAATTTCCTAAAAGTATGCACCGATTTTAATTCAAAAAAAATGTTCACTGTCCGTCATAACCACCACCACCATCCGCACCCTTCAGGTCGGCTATGCCTTGTGTTGCCAACACTGCATTTCACTCCTTTCAATTTCATTTATTATGCATGTGATGGTCATTAATTACATGAAAAGAGTATGGAACATGTTAAACATACAAACAATTAGGCTATCAACATGCTGCTGCAGCCACAGAAAAAGAAAACACCACTAACTGTCAGCATATTCTCGTATCTGGTTAGGCTGTATGGAGAACACTACTTTCCTTACCACATATCTGTACGAATTCTGTATGTTATGGATGTCACACGATGTGGAGAACATGTTAATCTTTATATGAGTCTTATTAACATTAAACACATGTACACACATATGGCGACCGCACACACATTCATACGTTAATATTTATAAGCACAGGTTTACAACTCGGCTGCTGCTGCTTGCTTACCTTTCATTTTGTGTCACCTTATGACCTGTTCCCGTTCACATATCTGGCGGTACAGGCTTGTGCACAAATAACAAACCGGAAAAATGAAAAACATGAAAATATTCTTAAGCCCAAATGGTATGCAAAGCAATGAAATGCTTTCAACACTAATTACACGCAAATTAAACACATATTTTAAGGCTTTAACTGGGCGAGACGGTGTGTGAGAGGGGCGGAACGAGGCGAGAGAGTACGACCATAACCAGAAAACCATTTGCGTGTCTAATAAAATCTTTGGGGGATTAAACCCGTTTTGTTTTTCAGCTAAATTAATTATACAATAAACAGCCATGAACAACAACAAAAACAACCGGAAATAATAAAGCCAGGTTAAGACTTATTAAGAAGCAAAAGCTTAGAGTTTTTCGGTTTGAATATTTTGTCACGTATGTCCCCAAAAACAATTAAGGCATATTAAGTAGCTTTTGTTGTTGATTATTACTTTAAGGGAATTATTGAAAATTTAATGTGAAGGGTTATTAGGGGATATCATATCACATTAGCTCGTCTAAATACAAACTCCTCATCTATAACAGTTTTCGTTTATAAAGACTCCCTGCTTCTATAGAGACACGTTGCTTTAGCTCGTCTATAAACTTGTTTACCAGACACAAATCAGGTATTCTACATAGACTCCGTTCCGCTTATCTATAAAGTCTCCCTTCCGTTCGTCCTTCAGAGACTCCTTCAGCTCGTTTATAGGCACATAGATAGATAGATTTACATAGATACTCCCTTAACCTCGTCTATAGAGACCCATTCCAGCTTGTTTATAGAGACTCCCTTCAGCTCCTCTATTAGACCTCGAAAAATGTTTTCTAAATACAAACGCCTATAAATAATAATAATTCTACAAACCGATTTATGTAAACCATTATGTACACCAAATACAAACTTTAGCAATTTTTAATGGAAATTTTTCCTAAAATCTGTAAGATCCAAAAAGTGGACTGATACTGATAACGCATGGTAGAGTATAAAATCCTCAAACTACTTTAATTTAGATTACAAAGTTATATGAGGGTATGCCTTAAGGGGGACCAATATTGATTACATAGTGTAGGAAACAGTGAATATTTGGGGATATCATTATATGAGGGCTATGTCTAATTAATGACCGGTATATACCAATTTTGAACCCAATATTTTAATTGTTTATCTCAATTCTTTCCTTCAGGAGGTATCACTATATTGAGGAGATGCCTAGATGTCTGCCGATATATTGCATTATAGTGATTTTTTACCACACTATCTTTAGAAGGCGGAATGTTTACAACAGATTGCTAAATAGTCTTTGTAGGGTAAAAATTTACTATTCCCCATAATGACTACCCAACCGCAACCCACGGAACAAATCATATAACTATTTTAATATAAAAAGGGGGTTATATGGGGACTACCCCTAAAAAGGAGTGAATATTAATAATTTTTGGTGGGGAGATTTGTTACCATATATGACTACAAAATACCAAATTTCAGCGAATTCGGTTGAAAAACGCCCT
Organism: Musca vetustissima; assembly: GCF_032173495.1. NCBI lineage: Eukaryota > Metazoa > Arthropoda > Insecta > Diptera > Muscidae > Musca > Musca vetustissima. The sequence goes on from NW_026879194.1 coordinate 24,377, forward strand.
CAAGAACCTCACAATATCGAAAATTGGGGGTACCCATATATGGGGGCTACCCGAAAAAATTTATATATATTTATAAGTTTTTGTGAAGAGATTTCCTACCCAATAAGAACTCAAGTTACTAAATTACAGACAATTCGGTGAAAAATCCGGTCAAAACCACCCAAAAACTGGAAATTGGGAGGTACCCTTATATGGGGGTTACAAGAAAAAGTTGACCTATATTTATAATTTTTAGTGGGGAAATTTGGTACCCAATAAGAACCCCATGTACCAAATTTCAGCGAATTCGGTTGAAAACGGCGCTCAAGACCCCTAAAATACCGAAAATTGGTGGGTACCCTTAAATGGGGGCTACCCGAAAAAATTGAGCTATATTTATAATTTTTTGTATAGAGATTTGTTACCCAATAAGAACTCAAAGTACCAAATATCATCGAATTCGGTCGAAAAATGCGATCAAACCCCCCATAATACCGCAAAATTAGGAGTACGTTTATATGGGGGCTATCCGAAAATATGGACCCATATTTATAATTTTTAGTGGAGAGATTTGCTACCCAATAAGAACTCAATGTACCAAATTTCAGCGAATTCAGTTGAAGAACCTCAAAATACCGAAAATTGGGAGGTAACCTTATATGGGAGCTATGCCTAAACATGGACCGATAAAGCCCATCTTCGAACTTGACCTGCCTGCAGACAAAAGACGACTCTATGCCAAATTTTGGCGGTCTATCTCAATTCGTTTAGACGCTAGAGTGATTACAACAGACAGACGGACATGGCTATATCATCATAGAATTTTACGCTGATCAAGAATATATATACTTTATAGGGTCGGAAATGATTATTTCGATGAGTTACAAACGGAAAAACAAAATTAATATTCCCTCCATACTATGGTGGAGGGTATAAAAAGTATGTAAAAGCCCTTAAGCTCGTGTATAGACACCTACTTTAGCTCGCCCATAATAACTCACTTCACCTCGTCTATTGAAACTCATTCCAGCTCGCTTATAGATACTCATTCCAACGGGTATATAGAGACTCGCTTCACCTTCTCCATTAGACTTCGACAAATACTTTGTAAACATCCAAGCCTATAAATAGACCTTGAAAAATGTTTTCTAAAAATCTACGCCTATAAATAGACAGAAAAATTCCACGCCAATAAATGGACCACGGAAAAAATGTTTTTAAACAATCAACGGCTATTGATGGTTCTTTAACCAATACTTCAGAAAATCCACCACTATAAATAGACCATGAAAGATATTTGTAAAAAATCCACGATTTTAAATAGACCTGGAAAACTATTTGTAAA
>NW_026879195.1:0-26017 GCF_032173495.1 Musca vetustissima
GCTTAGTCTTCTCGCCGTTTACCGCCAGACCCATTTCGGCAGACTTGTTTTTCAAATTCTTCAAAGATGGCTGTTAACGCTCGCAATGTTCGACCCATTATATCGATGTCATCGGCGTAGGCGAGTAACATGTGTTGTTTGGTGTACAGAGTGCCATTTCTGTTCAACTTTGCGTCTCGTATGACTTTTCCAGCAGGATGTTAAAAAGATCACACGACAAACTGTCACTTTGTCTGAATCCTCGTTCGATATTAAAGGGCTCCGAGAGGTCATTTTCGACATTAACTCCTGATCATGTGCCAGTTAAAGTTATCCTGCATAGCCGCATCAATTTTGCATGAATGCCAAATGCAGACATGGCTTTATACACCTCTGAACGGATAGGGCTGTCGAATGCGGCTTTTAGTCGACGAATAGGTGGAATATGTCTATGTGTTTTTGGTGGTTTTACAGGATTTGGCGCAGAGTGAAAATCTGGTCATTGAAGGATTTGTCAGGTCTGAAGCCGCATTGGTATGTCCAATAATGTCATTAACCATTGGCTTCAGTCGTTCACCCAGTACGCTGGATAGCACTTTATATGCGATGGGAAGGAGACTTATTCCTCTATAGTTGGCACATATCGTCTTGTCTCCTTTTTTGTGCACGGGACACAGTATGCTGAGGTTCCAATCATTGGGCGTGCATTATTCTAGCCAAATTGTAAAAATCAGCTAGTGCATGCTCCTACCAGCATCTGACCACCAGTCATGAATAGTTCGGCTTGTAACCCATCGGCACCTGCTGCTTTATTATTCTTCAGCCGATTGATTGCTATTCTGACTTCATCTTGGCTAGGTGGTATGCACTCTATACCGTCATCTATTATTGGTTCTGGGGTATCCACTTCTCTGCTCCTATTTGATACCAGAAGTTCTTCAAAATGCTCCTTCCAGATCCTTAGCACGCTGTCTGTATCTGTCACCAGGTTTCCTTCTTCATCTCTACAGGAGGATTGCTACTGTCTGTAGGGTTGCCTTATACGCTGCGTTTTTCATATCAGTAGCACTACGACACTCCTGATCTAACCACGAATTTCTTGATGGTGGTCTTCGTTTTTGCTGCAGTTTGTAGGGAGTGGGCAATTCTCTGACATTGTGCTTCTATATTATTATCGGGACAAGGGGTGCTTTTGTCAAGCAGTTGGGTAAGTTGAGCGGAGTAGGCTTCTGCTATCTGTTGTGTTTCCATGTTACATTAGATCGCACCATTGCTGCTACATTAAGACGGGTGTGCACCTTGGCTGCCACAAGGTAATGCTCCGAATCGATATTCGCTCCTCGGATCGATCGAACGTCGAATGCACTGGATGAATGCCTTCCGTCTATCACAACATGATCAATTTGATTTCTCGTTGTTCGATCGGGAGAAATCCAAGTGGCCTTGTGTATATCGAGATGCTTGAATCTGGTGATGCTAACTACCATGTTTCTTGCTGCCGCGAAGTCAATCAACCTCTTGCCGTTGTCTGATTTTTCTTCATGGAGGCTGAATTTTCCGACGGTAAGGCCAAAGATATTTTCCTTTCCAATTTTTGCATTAAAATATCCTAGAAGAATTTTAATGTCATGGTCAGGAGAACGATCATATGCTGTTTCTAGGCGCTCGTAAAATATTTCTTTGGTCTGTTCATCTTTATCTTCGGTCGGAGCATGGGCGCAAATGAAACTTATATAGAAAAACTTTGCTTTTATACGGATTATAGCAATTCGCTCATCTACTGAAATGAATCTGGAGACAAGGTCTTTTATTCTCCTGTTAACCATAAATCCGCAGCCAAATTCATGTCTCATTTCATGGCGGCTATAATACAGGGCGTAATTATCTGAAAGCGAACACTGCGCCTGTTCTGTACACCGTGCGCACATTCCAAGTGCAGATTCGCAGATCGTGGTCCTTTATACATTTGCGGAGGTCGTCAACATTAGGGGGTTTGGTTATCTTTTTCTTTGTTTTTTCATAGTAGGTTTTGCATTTATATCCAACTTCTAGGTTATTCTAACTCCAGTACGTTGTGCAAAATTTGTGTAAAATCGGACGACACATTTTACATTAAATCGGACGAAAATATTTTCACGAAACTTAACACACATCATTCTAGACCTAATTCATTACGCTATGCCAAATTTCATGAAAATTGAAAGATAGGGACTTTGGTACACCATTTACATTAAATCAGACGAAAATATATAAGGGAGGTATATATATATATATATATATAAATATATGGGAGCTATATCTAAATCTGAACCGATTTTCACAAAACTTAGCACACATCATTCTAGGGTCAATTAAGTACGCTATGCCAAATTTCGTGCAAATCAAAATATTTAGGGACTTTAGAGACCCATTTACTTTAAATCGGACGAAAATACATATGGGAGCTATATCTAAATCTGGACCGATTTTCACGAAACATAGAACACATCATTCTGGACCTAATTCAGTACTCCAAGTCTAATTTCGTGCAAATCGAATGATATATAGGGTCTTTGGTGCACCATTTACCTTAAATCGGACGAAACTATATATGGGAGCTATATCTAAATCTCAACCGATTTTCTCGAAATTTGGCACACATCATTCTGCACCTAACTCAGTACTCTATGCCAATTATCGTGCAACTCGAATGATATATAGGGAATTTGGCGCACCATTTAGCTTAAATCGGATGAAACTATATATGGGAGCTATATCTAAATCTGAACCGATTTTCTCGAAACTTGAAACTGATTCAGTACACTGTGCCAAGTTTCGTGCAAATCGAAAGATAAAGAGGGACTTTGGTGCCCCATTTACCTTAAATCGGACGAAAATATATATGGTAGCTATATCTAAATCTGAACCGATTTTTCCCAATTTCAATTGGGTTCGTATTTGGGCCAAATAAGGGACTTGTGCCAAATTGCATATAAATCGGATCATAAATGCGACCTGTACTTTGTTTACAATTTAACATCTACAGACGGACGGACGGACAGACGAACGGACATGAATAAATCGACTCAGAAAGTGATTCTATGCATATTCTCAAAAGGAACCATGTATTTATCTCGTTTCCTTTTGCCTCTTACAAACATATGTACAAAGACATAATACCCTGTACCACAGTGTGGTGAAGGGTATAAAAAAACTGTAAAAAGTACCTTCGGGGCAGATTCGGCATTTTGAAGTGAGGAACATTCGACCATATACAGATAGTGCTATATTATTTCCTTAAAATGTTTTAGAGTTTGTCTTTAAAAATAATCCTTTAATATGGTTCGAAATTTCATATATAACACCAAACGTGCTTGTATGTGATAGAAAAGACTATTTCTGATGCTGTGTGTGACCTTGAGATGTTGCCACAGAGTACTGAATTAGGTCCAGAATGATTTGTGCCAAGTTTTAGAAAATCGGTTCAGATTTAGATATAGCTCCCATATATAGTTTCGTCCGATTTAAGGTAAATGGTGCACCAAAGTCCCTATATATCCTTGGATTTGCACCAAATTTGGCATTGGGTACTGAGTTGGGTCCAGAATGATGTGTGCCAAGTTTCGTGAAAAGCGGTCCAGATTTAGATATAGCTCCCATATATACTTTCGTCCGATTTAAGGTAAATGGGGCACCAAAGTCCCTATATATTTTTCGATTTGCACGAAATTTGGCGTAGAGTACTGAATTAGGTCAAGAATGATGTGTGCTAAGTTTCGTGAAAATCGGTCTAGATTTAGATATAGCTCCCATATATATTTTCGTCCGATTTAAGATAAATCGGTCTCCAAAGTCCCTATATATCATTTGATTTGCACGAAATTTGGCATAGAGTACTGAATTAGGTGCAGAATGATGTGTGCCAAGTTTCGTGAAAATCGGTCCAGACTTTGATATATCTCCCATATATGGTTTCGTCTGATTTAAGGTAAATGAGGCACCAAAGTCCTTATATATCTTTCGAATTGCAAGAAGTTTGGCATAGGGTACTGAATTGGATCCAAAATAATATGTGCTAAGTTTCATGAAAATCGATTTAGATTTAGATATAGCTCCAATGTATATTTTCGTCCGATGTAATGTAAATTGTGCACTAAAGACCCAAAGATTGACCGACCCGCACACAATTTTGTACAATGTACTGATGTTACTATAACCTTTCGTGTGTCAAGTTTTCTTGAAATTGGTTCAGATTTACATTTAACTCATATATATACTTTCGTCCGATTTTAGGTAAATGGTGTACTAAAGACCCATAGCTAGGCCGATTGGCAAAATGTACTGAAATTAATATAAATTAATCTTGGCCAAGTTTCCTCGAAATCGGTTCAGATTGAGATATAGCATAGCGTCCATATATAATTTCGACCTATTCATGTGGATTGTAAAGCAAATAATCAATTGGTGCTTGATTGATATGTTCCTTCGAAAAGACGACATCTGTAAGGATACATATGTAGAATATCCCCAAAGTGGTGAAGGGTATCATATAGTCGGCCCAGTCCGACTTTACTACTTTCCTTACTGGTTATAATTGAGTATCAGGCGGCAGTAATCAGCCATAAAGTTTTTATACACCTAAGTCTGTTTTTACACGGTCTTTTTGTACACGGTTTGAAAATTGAAAGTTTTTTTAACTGAGTATTTTTAATTTTTTTACACGATTTTATTCCATTTAGCACGATTTGAAATTTTATGTACTTAATTTTGTCAAATTTAATTTTTGCGAAGTACGTTCATATCACAAAAAAGTATTTATGAAAGAAAAAATCTGAATCCATCGATAGTATCGATAGTTTGCGAACACTAGATTAAAGATTTATGTGAATTCCCCTTTAGCGCGTACAAACAATTTTTACTGGTCAAATCAAATGTGAATAGCACTAATTTAAGGGAATTCCCTATTTTACACGGCTTCTTCTGAACCAATCAATCGTGTAAAAACAGACTTAGGTGTATCTATTAAATAAGTACTGAAATATAGGGATCTAAAAATAAGTGCCGAATGTCCCCCAGTCACCCCTATATATTGGTAATTAGTAACCTACAGTGAAAAGCCTTGGGGTTATTTCTAATTTCATTCGCGATTATAGCAGCACAATGAAACAAAAACTGCACTTCCTGTTTGTAATGTCATACTTCTTAACTAGTTTTTAGAACTAATCTAGAATGTGTTCTTTAATCCTTTGTTATGAAATACTTTTTCCGCATCTAACTATTAATTAAAGCTTCGGTCATCTGCTGTACATATATCACGCAAACGAAGCAAATTTTTATGAGATCCACAAGTATTTTCGCAACATAGAAACTGAGTGCATGTAAAGGGATTTTTTATAAGTTTCGTTCTTTTTTTACAACAATCCCCAACGATTTAATTAGTTTTACATATTACGGAAATTAGAACTCTAAGAAAGTTTGCAACAAAACACCAACAACAACAAAAGCAATGACGACGACAGCAATCCCAATGGTAACACTAATGGTAACACAAATGGGCTAGAGTAACAGAAGGATAAGCGCACCATTAGATTTCTTATTGTTGTATCTCAGGACACGAAGACAAGAATAAATAGTTTCCTTTTTTGCCAAGTCTCAGTGCTATGTTTTTGTTTCTTATTGTTGTTGTGGCCGGAATAGAGCGATAACAAAAACAAACTTGAACTTTGCTAAACTGTTATTATCGTTTTGACCGACCAACCGACCGACAAAAACGCAAACAACACAAGCAGAAGAATATTTGCAAATAGGGGGAATATCATCAATACTTGGAGGTTTTAACCGATTACCAAGATATGCTACAGCACCATTTATTGGTCGTAGCGTAGTAGGGCAATAAGTGTCCATAGCTGCAGACACTTTAAGACACCACAAAAGTTTCCAACCAACTTATCAATTGTTTGCTTTTTCGAAGTTTCAATAACAATATGACAGAAGTATTTAAATTCTCCAGGGGCCAAAAACACCTACCATTTTCTCGGTAGTGTATTCGAAACTAGGAAATTAAACACAAGAACATGCAGAACTATAACACTTCACATACAAAAAAATATATATTCAGAAAACAAACTAGTCAAAGTATTTAAAAACAAACCCTACAGAGAGCAAGAAAAACCAAAACAACGTAAACTTATTTAAGAACAACATATTGTTGGTAATAAGTTGTGCTCCGGTCTAATGAGAAAACTATTTGCCACTTGTTTACGTGATTCGTTGAAACATGTTAGGTACTTTTCAGAAGAATAAGTACAAAAAACAGAATACTCGCATTGGGTGCTGTGGTAACAAAGTGAATTGGGTGCTTATACTACAAGCGGATTATTAGCTTTGATGTAGGCAAATTAAAAGGACACGAGGTGAACTAATTGCCCTAGTTTTAAGCCAAAGGAATTAGGTGCTTTAAAATATTGTACAACTAAAATTTACCTACACTCGCACTATTTTCATTTCAAAATCTGAAAGGAAAGTATTAAAGTCGGACTGGGCCGACTATATGATACCCTTCACCGCTTTGGGTATATTGTAGATATGTATCATTACAATTGCATGCCAATGTTCCCTCGAAGGAACATACTCATGTGTTTCTGCAACCTATGATAAATTTAATTTCATACGATCAGTTTTAGAGTCGTTTGGGTACCATGGGACAAATTTATGGAAAACTATTTATAGCAAAATTGATACACGCTATTCGGTGCGCCGCACTGATATACATTTAACTTCAATCATAGACTCGTTCGATATACATATGGAAGCTATGACTGCATCCGTACCAATATCAACAAAACGCAAAAACGTCATCGAAATAGTGCACCAAAGTCCCTATATATAATTCGATTTGCACGTACTGAATAAAGAATAAATAAATAGTTCCTTTTGAGAATATGCATAGCATCACTTTCTGAGTCGATTTATGCATGTCCATCCGTCCGTCCGTCTGTTGGTGTTAAATTGTAAACAAAGTACAGGTCACATTTATAATCCGAATTGAATGAAATTTGGCACATGTCCAACTAGTTTCGTGAAAATCGGTCAGGGTTTTTATATAGCTCCCATATGCGGTTTCGTCCGATTTTATGTAAATGGTGCACCAAAGTACCTATAAATCTTTTGATTTGCACGAAATTTGGCATAGCGTAATGAATTAAGTCTAAAATGATGTCTGACCAAATGGAAAATTTAGTATAGGTTGCAGAATGACGCGTTTATGGATCCAATTTAATTTTACAGGTCCTTCAAAATTGCGAAGGCTGTTAGGATTCATCTGTTGAATATTCCCAAAGTGGTGAAAGGTATCATATATACTTTCCTTACTGGTTTTTCATTTTATTTCTCTGTTTCTCATGGGGCGTCAAAAATTCCTATCATAAAATATCAATACCGGTTTACGTTTCCCATATAACAGTAGCGACAAATATTTGGTAGTTTGGAGGCATGCAATATGGTATAAAGGTTTCTTGTGCCATATTTTGGCACATCCCCCACCTTAGGATATCGATCCATTGTCAGTATTGTACCGATCACATTTATGTTACCCTCCTGCAGAGTACGGATGGTATATTAAGTTTGTTTTTCCAGTTGTAACTCATCGAAATAATAATTTTTCGATATATGTGCTATGAATAAAGTATATGTATTCTCTGACGATTTAAATATGCCCGTCTGTCTGTTGTAATCACTCTATCCTCTAAACGAATCGAGATATATTGCCAAAATATTTCATTAAGTTGTCTTTTGGTCCAGGTATAGCCCCCAAATATATGTGTGTAATATACATCACACCTTATAGAGGAGGGCATAAAAAGGGGGTCATTTGCCTTTGTATGCTCTCCCCTATATGATGAAGTTTATATTTCCTAAGGGGGTTATCCGTAAGGTGAAATGAGTGTATATTAAATTTCTCATTCCTTTTGCAACAGCCCGTAATATTCACCGGAGGCAGGTTTTCCAACCGAATTGCCTCCAATTTGGTATTATGGGTTCTAATTGAATTACACATATTCGCACCAAAAATGATTAATATTGACCCAAGTTTCATGGTAGACCAATACTCGGTACTCCCTAATACTCGGTATTTTGGGGAATTTGGACAGGTTTTGAATACGAATTGGCTGTGATTTGGTATTTTGGATTCTCACTACAAAAAATACCAATATTGATCAACTCCCTTTTTTATAACCCAACTATAAACTATTTTGAGAATTTAAATCATATATTTCACACGTATTTTTCGGTAAGTTCAAGGTCAAATCATAACATGAATTTTCTTATAGGAAAAATATATTTATGCCTTTTAAATTCGATTTTTATACCCTTCACCACACTGTGTACAAGGTATTATGTCTTTGTGCATATGTTTTTAACAGGCAAAAGGAATCGAGATAGACATATGGTTCCTTTTGAGAATATACATAGCATCACTTTCTGAAGCGATTTATTTATTAGGTAGAGATTGATGTTTGCGAAGTTTTGTTATAATTTCGTCCGGTTTTTTGAAAATGGTGCACCAACTTCGAATTGTGGCCCAGTTGAGGCAAAATTTGACAGAGTTCTTAGTTATGTCTGGATTGATGTATGCAGTTTTGTTGGAATCGTTTCAGATGTAGATATTACTGATAATTTTCACTTTCATCAAAAAAAAAGTTCTCTCTGTTGAATTGACCGTCATTGCATGTTTAAATTTTGACACATGTCAATGTTGTATACAATTTTTCAAATATAAAAATATACATATAACGTGCTGTACTTTTTTTAACACTTTTACAGCACTGTGCGGTATTGATAATTTTAACTCGGTACGAGATATTTCATGAACTCAGACGAAAATACATAGGGTTATATCTACATCTAAATATGTTTTAAAAATCCAATACGCGTTACTTTCGCATCACCCCAACTGTTGAAGTGAATCTATGTTTACATGGGTGACAACCTCTAAAATCAATATATTTCTTCAGGTAGATATCTAAAATAGCTCTGCCATATTTTAAATTTATTGGAATTCTAAAGGAAATAATGTCAAAAATTTTATAAAACAATCCTTAAGAATATCTTTGTCCTTCTAACATTCGTAGGGAAATGGATGGTGATGATAATGGAAAAACTTTTCCAACAATTGAAACTAAATAAAAAAGGAAAACACTAAAGTCAACATCTGAAGAAGAAAATTGTTTATATTGTCCTAAGTTAACACTGCATAAACTGAAATTCATATTTACCACACAACACACCCCCATACATGTACAGACAGGCGCTTCAAAACACTTTGTTAACTTGATAAAACCACATACATCCAAACTTTTGGGTTTAAAACAAAAAAGGAGGTTATAAAAAATCTTAACAATGTGAGAAAGGGGAAGATGAAGAAAGTACATACAGACAATGCCAACCGCACTTACACACCTAACATCACTATGAAATTAAAAACTTATTTTTGACTGCAAAGAAAACTCAACTGCAACGAAGGAGCAAGTCCTTATCATTATTTGCATAATGGTAAAAAAACAACAACCCCGTAAGACGAAATGAAGCTGAAGATAGTTTAAGAGTAAAAGCAACACTGCTGCAGCATGAAGACAACCCAGTAAAAAGTTTAAACATCCACACAAGTCGACATACGTATATTTGAATTGTAGATTAAATGCGACTTTTCAATTAGCTGTAAACATTTTTTTAAACGCCTACCCTCAATTGAGAGAACATTAATATAATCATTCCTGGCAGAGTTTCTTGGGCAGGTGGTATATTAACTATGTGTCTATATATGGGCAATTTTGCAAAGCTAAGGTTAAACCCTTTATAACTACGAATATAACATGAGAAACCAGTAAGGAAAGTAGTAAAGTCGGACGGGGCCGACTATATGATACCCTTCACCACTATGGGTATATTAAACAGGACTATTAACATGAAATTGGATGAAATAAAATATGTGATATTTATCTAAATTTGAATCTACCTAGATCTATCCATAAACATGTCATTCGTTTGTTACAATGGGACAAAAGTATGTAAATCGACTTCAAACAAATATAAATAGGTCATCCGTTGGGCTATATCTGTATTTCTAGAAAACGCAACTACGTAATTATATTCTCAATTTTGTAAGTTGTGCAAAATTTGATGTCAATCTGACCAACATGAGCAGTTTGATGCCCAAATTACTTGAAATCGGGCGAAAATATATATGGAAGCTTTATCCAAATATTAAGCGATTTCAAACAAACTTGTCACAAGTTAGGCTATACTAATTTCCTATTGGTTCCTTGGTGCGTCAATTACTTAAAATCAATCTATAATATAAGGGTGCTATATCTAAATCTAGGCCGATTTTCACGAAACAAGGCAGATATCACTCTAGGCTCAATTCAGTACGTTATGCCAAATTTCGTGCAAATCGAAGGATATATAGGGACTTTGCTGCACCATTTACATGAAATCGGACGAAACTATATATGGGAGCTTTTCCAAATCAGGACCGCTTTTCTCAAAACTTGGTAGACATCACTCTAGGCTCAATTCAGTACGCTATGCCATATTTCCTGCAAATCGATGGATATATAGGGACTTTGGTGCACCATTTACATGAAATCGGACGAAACTATATATGGGAGTTATATCTAAATCAGAACCGATTTTCACGAAGCAAGGCAGACATCACTCTAGGCTCAATTCAGTACGTTGTGCTAAATTTAGTGCAAATCGAAAGATATATAGGGACTTTGGTGCACCATTTACATAAAATCGGACGAAACTATATATGGGAGCTATATCTAAATCTGGACCGATTTTCTCGAAACTTGGCAGACATCATTCTAGACTCAAGTCAGTACGTTATACCGAATTTCGTGTAAATCGAAAGGTATATAGGCATTTTGGTGCACCATTTACATAAAATCGAACGAAACTATATATGGGAGCTGTATCTAAATTAGGGCCGATTTTCTCGAAACTTGGCAGACATTACTCTAGGCTCAATTCAGTACGTTATGCCAAATTTCGTGCAAATCGAAGGATATATAGAGACTTTGGTGCACCATTTACATGAAATCGGGCGAAACTATATATGGGAGCTCTATCTAAATCTGGACCGATTTTTATGAAACTTGGCAGACATCATTCTAGACCTAAATGATTAGGCTGTACCAAATTTCGTGCAAATCGAAAAATATATAGGGACCGTTTACATTAAATCGGTTAAATATATATATGGGAGCTATATCTAAATCTGAACCGATTTTTCCCAATTTCAATAGGGTTCGTCCTTGGGCCAAACAAATGAGCTGTGCCAAATTTCATCCAATTCGGATCATAAATGCGACCTGTACTTTGCTCACAAAAATACATGGACAGACAGACGGACGGACGGGCATGCATAAATCGACTTAGAAAGTGATTCTATGCATATTCTCAAAAGGAACCATGTGTCTATCTCGTTTCCTTTTGCCTGTTACAAACATATACACAAAGACATAATACCCTGTACCACAGTGTGGTGAAGGGTATAAAAACGTTTAGTTTTGGATTTATTGAGCTGTCGTTGCAAACTTTTCATAATATTGACCTTCTATTTATTTACGTGGATGCTCTGTCTACTTTAATGTAAACCCAGTAAGGAATGTAGTATCCTTCGCCACTATGGGTATGTTAAACAGATGCATCCTAACATACGTCCAATATGTGACCTATATCTAAATGTGAACCGACTTAGATCAATCCATAAACATGTCATTCGTTTGTTAGAACTTTGGTAAACCATTTAAATAAACTTTGTCTAACTTCCATAGAAACTTAGCTCACATCCTTCCAGATTTAATTCAGTACGCTATGTCATATTTCGTACAAGTCGAAAGAAATATACAGCTTTGGTGCACCTTTTACATAAAATCGGACGAAAATATACAAGAGAGCTATATCAAAATATGAACCAACTTTCGCCATACTTAGCAGACAGCATTCCAAGCTGAATTCAGTACGCAAATCCAAGAGATATATACGGAATTTGGTGCACAATTTACATTAAATCGGACGAAAATATATATGAGAGCTATATCTATATCTGAACAGATTATCACAAAACTCAACACACATCATCCCAGACTCAATTTAGTACGCTATGCCAATTTTCGTGTAAATCAAAAGATATATAGGGAGTTTGGTGCAACATTTACATTAAAACGGACGAAAAAATGTATGGGAGTTATATCTAAATCTGAACCGATGTTTACGAAACTCGACATCACTAAGTTATGTCACATGAGTAAGTTATGTCAAATGACGTGCAAATCGAACGATATATAGGGACTTTGGTGCATAATTTGATTAAATCGGACGAAAATATATATGGGATCTGAACTGATTATCACGAAACTCAACAGACATCATTCCAGACTTAATTTAGTACGCTTTGCCAAGTTTCATGCAAATCAAAAGGTATATAGGGACTTTGGTGCACCATTTACCTTAAATCGGATGAAAATATATATGGGAGCTATACCTTAAATTGAAGCGATTTTCACAAAACTCAGTACTCATCATTCAAGACACGGTTCAGTATGCTGTGTCAAATTTCGTGCAAATCGAGATTTATATACAGGCTTTGGTGCACCATTTACCTTAAATCGGCCGAAAATATATAAGGGAGCTATATCTAAATCTGAACCGATTTTCAGGAAACTTAACACACACCATTCTAGACCTAATTCATTACGCTGTGCCAAATTTCGTGCAAATCGAAAGACAGATAGGGACTTTGGCGCACCATTTGCACTAAATCGGACGAAACCAGTAGGGAAAGTAGTAAAGTCGGACCACTTTGGGGATATTCTACATATGTATCCTTACAGATGTCGTCTTTTCGAAGGAACATATCAATCAAGCACCCATTGATTATTTGGTTTACAATCAACATGAATAGGTCGAAATTATATATGGACGCTATGCTATATCTAAATCTGAACCGATTTCGAGGAAACTTGGCCGAGATTAATTAATATTAATTTCAGTACATTTTGCCAATCGGCATAGCTATGGGTCTTTAGTACACCATTTACCTAAAATCGGACGAAAGTATATATATGAGTTAAATGTAAATCTGAACCAATTTCAAGAAAACTTGACACACGAAAGGTTATAGTAACATCAGTACATTGTACAAAATTGTGTGCGGGTCGGTCAATCTTTGGGTCTTTAGTGCACAATTTACATTACATCGGACGGAAATATATCTTGGAGCTATATCTAAATCTAAACCGATTTTCATGAAACTTAGGACACATTATTTTGGATCCAATTCAGTACCCTATGCCAAACTTCGTGCAAATCGAAAGATATATAAGGACTTTGGTGCCTCTTTTACCTTAAATCGGAGGAAACCATATATGGGAGATATATCTAAATCTGGACCGATTTTCACGAAACTTGGCACACATCATTCTGCACCTAATTCAGTACTCTATGCCAAATTTCGTGCAAATCAAATGATATATAGGGACTTTGGAGACCGATTTATCTTAAATCGGACGAAAATATATATGGGAGCTATATCTAAATCTAGACCGATTTACACGAAACTTAGCACACATCATTCTTGACCTAATTCAGTACTCTACGCCAAATTTCGTGCAAATCGAAAGATATATAGGGACTTTGGTGCCCCATTTACCTTAAATCGGACGAAAGTATATATAGGAGCTATATCTAAATCTGGACCGATTTGCACGAAACTTGCCACAAATCATTCTGGACCCAACTCAGTACCCTATGCCAAATTTCGTGCAAATCCAAGGATATATATATTAATTCGGACGAAACTATATATGGGAGCTATATCTAAATCTGAACCGATTTTCTCAAAACTGGGCACAAATCATTCTGGGCCTAATTCAGTACTCTGTGCCAAATTTCGTGCAAATCGAAAGATATAGAGGGACTTTGGTGCCCCATTTACCTTAAATCGGACGAAAATGTATATGGGAGCTATATCTAAATCTGAACTGAGTTTTCCCATTTTCAATAGGGTTCGTCCTTCGGCCAAATAAGTGACTTGTGCCAAATTTCATCCAAATCGGATCATAAATGCGACCTGTACGTTGTTTACAATTTAACATCTACAGACGGACGGACAGACAGACGGAGGGACTCAGAAAGTGATTCTATGCATATTCTCAAAAGGAACCATGTGTCTATCTCGTTTCCTTTTGCCTGTTACAAACATATGCACAAAGACATAATACCCTGTACCACTGTGTGATGAAGGGTATAAATATATATGGGAGCTATATGTAAATCTGAACCGATTTTGACGAAACTTGCAGACATCATTCTAGGTTTAATTTACTACGCTGTGCAAAATTTCGTGCACATCGAGAGATATATAGGAACTTTGGTGCACCATTTACATTAAATCGGCCGAAAATATATAAGGGAGCTATATCTAAATCTGAACCGATTTTCAGGAAACTTAACACACATCATTCTAGACCTTATTTATCACGCTATGCCAAATTTCGTGCAAATCGAAAGATATATAGGGACTTTGGCGCACCATTTGCACTTAATCGGACGAAAATATATATGGGAGATATATCTAAATCTGAACCGATTTTCAGGAAGCTTAACAGACATCATTCTACCCCTAATTCATTACGCTGTGCCAAATTTCGTGCAAATCGAAAGACAGATAGGGACTTTGGCGCACCATTTGCACTAAATCGGACGAAAATATATATGGGAGCTATATCTAAATCTGAACCGATTTTCAGGAAACTTAACACACATCATTCTAGACCTTATTTATCACGCTATGCCAAATTTCGTGCAAATCGAAAGATATATAGGGACTTTGGCGCACCATTTGCACTTAATCGGACGAAAATATATATGGGAGATATATCTAAATCTGAACCGATTTTCAGGAAGCTTAACAGACATCATTCTACCCCTAATTCATTACGCTGTGCCAAATTTCGTGCGAATCGAGAGAAATATAGGGACTTTGGTGCACCAATTACCTAAGATCGGACGAAAATATATATGGGGGTTATATCTAAATTTGAACCGATTTTTCCCAATTTCAATAGGGTTCGTCCTTGGGCCAAATAAGTGACCTGTGCCAAATTTCATACAAATCGGATCATAAATGCGGCCTGTACTTTGTTCACAAAAATACATGGACGGACGGACATGCGTAAATCGACTCAGAAAGTGATTCTATGCATATTCTCAAAAGGAGCCATGTGTCTATCTCGTTTTTGGCCTGGTACAAACATATGCACAAAGACATAATACCCTGTACCACAGTGTGGTGAAGGATATAAATAGCATGAAATTGAAATCGCTCCAGTTTTCCTTGATCCACTCCATTTTACACTCTACAACCACTGGGTCTTTGATGTTCGGATTTCATATATTAGAACGATGATATATATGGTAGCTATATCGAACTCAATTTTAAGATCGTTCGTCCTTTCCCAAGTAAATGAGAAGCTCCCAATGTCATAAAAACACAATTTTTCACCATTAAAACACATTCACAACGCAAATCTTTTTATTAAAAAACTGTTGCCTTCATTTTCAATATTCCACGGAATGTTTGTAATATATTTCTGCAATTTTCTCTATTCTCGGTTAAACAGATTTGGCGTGGCACTGAGTCACAAAGCTCACGTATATACGTACGTAATACTCATTCTTTTATGATGATGCAGAAAATCTTCAAGGAATACATACATACCTACGTATAACACTTGCGACAACACAAGAGAAAACTGTAATAAAGTGCGATTTTAAGAGACAAACGCATGATTTGATTTATTTTTATGAACGGATTTAAGGATTACACGTAGTTTATCGTCGCCATAAAAGAATTCCACAGAACTTCAATGATTTACTATCGCTGACACTCTCACACACAAACATATTATCGTAACAGTTCGTAAAGGCCGTGATAAAGTTGCGTGTCAGGAAAAAGGTATAAACTAGTTTTATTATACATTTCATTATCTGCTGAAGGCAGTAATGTGACATACATAGTTTGAGATTTAGTAAGGAGATTGTTTTATTTGTTTCTCTCGTTAACAAATGTCCTGCAGGCACAAACTATTATATATGTAAGAAGAATTTGGCAATTTAATAGAAATGTAATCGATCAACGTTTATGCCTTAGTGTTATATCTATGGTTATGAGATTTTTCTTTGAGATTTTTAGGAATAAATGAAAATGTGTTTCTATCGCCTATATATCTTTTTTTGAACTTTTTGACAGTCGAAGAACTAAAAAAATCGTCACACGGACCATCTATGGTCAAAAATAAGGCTGTTATCATGTCACAAACTCCATTTAGTCCCCACTGACTTCTTCCAGTATACCAGTAAAAACATCGTTAAGATCGGCCGGTGTGAACTTCTAATGCCCTCCGAGCCGACGGATAAACCAAATTCTTATGCTCTCAAAAACAAATAAAAACCAGTAAGGAAAATAGTAAAGTCGGACGGGGCCGACTATATGATACCCTTCACCACTATGGGTATATTAAACAGGACTATTAACATGAAATTGGATGAAATAAAATATGTGATATTTATCTAAATGTGAATCTACCTAGATCTACCCATAAAGAATGTAAATCGACTTCAAACAAATATAAATAGGTCATCCGTTGGGCTATATATGTACTTCTAGAAAACGCAACTACGTAATTCTATGCTCAATTTTGTATGTTGTTTTGTTCCTATCAGCCTATTGGTTCCTTGGTGCGTCAATTACTTAAAATCAATTTATAATAAATGGGAGCTATATCTAAATCTGGACCGATTTTCACGAAACAAGGCAAACATCACTCTAGGCTCAATTCAGTACATTATGCCAAATTTCGTGCAAATCGCAAGATATATAGGGACTTTGGTGCACCATTTACATGGAATCGGACGAAACTATATATGGGAGGTATATCTAAACCTGGACCGATTTTCTCGAAACTTGGCAGACATCACTCTAGGCTCAATTCAGCACGTTATACCTAATTTCGTGCAGATCGAAAGATATATAGGGACTTTGGGGCACCATTTACATGAAATCGGACGAATCTATATATGGGAGCTATATCTAAATCTGGACCGATTTTCACGAAACTTGGCAGACATCATTCTAGACCTAAATGATTAGGCTGTACCAAATTTCGTGCAAATCGAAAGATATATAGGGACCGTTTACATTAAATCGGTTAAATATATATCTGGGAGCTATATCTAAATCTGAACCGATTTTTTCCAATTTCAATAGGGTTCATCCTTGGGCCAAATAGACTACCTGTGACAAATTTCATCCAATTCGGATCATAAATGCGACCTGTACTTTGTTCACAATTTAACATCTACAGACGGAAGGACAGACGGACGGACAGGCATGCATAAATCGACTCAGAAAATGATTCTATGCATATTCTCAAAAGGAACCATGAGTCTATCTCGTTTCCTTTTGCCTGTTACAAACATATGCACAAAGACATAATGCCCTGTACCACAGTGTGGTGAAGGGTATAAAGAATGTAGTAAAGTCGGACGGGGCCATCTATATGTTACCCTTCATCACATGGGGTATATTCTACATATGTATCCGCACAGACGTCACCTATTCGAAGGAACATTAACATGCAATTTATCGAACGTAAATATGTGAAATTTATCTATACATATTAGGGGTTTTGTGCACAATTTACTAAAAATAAGACAATACTATAAATGGGAGCTATATAAATCTGAACCGCCTTTCTCCGATTTCAATACGGTTCGTCATTGGGTCAAATAAATAGCCTGTGCCAAATTGCATTCCAATCGGATCATAAACGCCACCTGTACTTTGCTCACAAAAATACATGAACGGACGGACGAACATGCAAAAATCAACAAAGATTCTATGCATATTATCACAAGGTACCAGGTTAAATTTATGATCCGAATTTGATGAAATTTGACAAAGTCCCTATATATCTTTCTATTTGCACGAAATTTGGCTTAGCGTACAGAATAAAGTCTAAAATGATGTGTGTTAAGTTTCGTGAAAGTCAGTTCAGATTTAGATATAGCTCCCATATAAATTTTCGTCTAATTTAATGTACGCACATATTTTTTCGATTAGCACGAAATTTGGCACATCGTACTGAATAAAGTCTAAAACAAGTAAAAAAGCGTCAGTCGGTGTTGCTAACAGATATATAACCGCATCTTACGGTTTGCGGGGTCTTCGGAATTACACGCCGATTTTATTATTAGCTTTATATAAGAAATATGTTTTTATCAAAGGGGTTTCGGATTTAATGTTGAACAAATTTTTATAAAATATAGACCATTTGTGAGGGGAGTACCGGAAGGAGTGGACTACTGGGTCCCATCTTCGAAATTGATATGGGGTTGGTAAAGATAATAGGTTGTGCAAGGTTTGGTTGAAATATGACATACCATTCGCCTGATATTGCATGTATAAATATTGAAAATTTTTACTATTTTGTGGGGGAGGTACCAGAAGGAGTGGGCCGATATTCCCCATCTTCGAACATAAACAAAGTTTGGAAGAAATATTAAGATGTGCAAAATTCTAATGAAATCGGTTGCAGCCTTCGAGAGTTATCGTACGCACCAGACAGACAGACGGACATGTGTAAATCGACTTCAAATTATCTGAAACGGACTTGGTCCAAAGAAGTATGGGGTCTAAAACCAATATTTCGATGAGGCACATTTTCACCGTATCGAAATGTATATACACTCATTAGCCATAAGGCTGAGGGTATAATTATGACAAAAGGAAACGAGATAGACAGATCGATGTATTCTTTTGTGAATATGCATATAATCACTTTCTGAGTCGATTTATGCATGTCCTTTCATGTATTTTTGTTAGCAGAGTACAGGTCGCATTTATGATCCGATTTGGATGAAATTTTTATTTGGCACAATATTGGTCCGGTTGCAACGACATTTTGCTCTGTGTTCTGAATTAGGTACTGATAGAGGTAAGCGACGTTTTGCTGAAATCGGTTTAGATTTAGATATAGAGCCCATATATAGTTTCGTCCGATTTTCGATAAATGGAGCACCACACTGAACGGTGTAATATATAGATACAAATTTTTAATTTCTAAAAAAAAATATTCGCTTCTTTCTATAAAATTATTATATTCCCCAATTGAATTATTTGGGTTTGGAGAATTTTTATTCCTTATTTTTTTAATTATTTGTATACAATGTTTCTAGTCTTTTCATTTCGCTTATATATAATGGAAAGCAAAAAATAATATATGATCATATTTCTTGTTGATGTCTTTTTGTCGTTTATCCCTTTTTTGCTGTCATTCTACTTTCGTGTTGCTTGTCCTTGTGATAAATGTTGTAATTAATTATACTTAGTATTGTTTTACAAATGTTACATAGAACATTACTCAACTGTTTCTCTTTCAGTGGGCGTTGGAATTGCTGCTGAGTACTTATAAAAAAAACTCATTTTACATCTATACATTTCCCAAAATTGTCACAAAACAAATACATAAATAACAGCGGCAAATCTGCCACTGGAATGGTAATTGTTCGTCTTATAATAAGAAAATTTATGAGATATTCTAGGCTGACAGTCAAATCATGATTAAATATTTAACAGAGATTAGGTGTAAAAAAGATATTAACAATATATTAAATCAGAATTAAGTTGAGTTAATGTGGCCAACTTATATAATAAGTAGATCAGATTTAAGCTTCTGAAAATTCCTAATATATTATGTGTAACAATGACTTTTGATATATCAACGGTTTGATATTTAATCTACACAAATCATCTTTTTTTAATGACATTGAAATACAGTCTTTTCTGGGAAGAAGTCCGTATAACATATAAGAACACATTTTCAAAACTACCTTCATATATAAATCGTATTTCTAATTTCACAAAATTTATTACCACCTAATACCAAATTTCAGGTTTCCAGCTCTCCATCCAAATTGTACCAAAGTTTGTACCATATAGTACTTTTTATACTCATAAGTAAGAATTTCTGAAACTACATCAATGCTTCACTCTAAAAGTAATCTTAATTCCTCCAAAGTCTAGATTGTACCAAATTTAGTACTTTTCGTACTCATAAGTCCGAATTAAAAAATATCTCAATTCTGCTTCCAAATGGTAACCGCAAGTGCACATTTAAGAATTTCTTATCTTAGTTGCAGGTTTCAGGATTCCAGTTCTACACGTTCACCAATGTTAAAATTATACCAAATTTAATACTTTCCGTACCAATAAGTACGATTTTCAACTCATTACCTCATTCATGCACCCCAATAATAATCTTAAGTCAACAGTTAAGGGTTCTAGCTATATCCTTCTACCAACATCTAAATTCTAACAAATTTCATACCGTTTATTACTTTTCGTAGACGTAAGTTCTATTTTCCAAAACATCCTCAATTCTATACTCCAACAGTAACATTAATCAAAAATTTTCATATTGATCTAAATTGTGCCATATTTAGTACCATTTAGTATTTTTCATTGTTATAAGTTCGAACTTCCAACACTTCTTCCATCAGGTAATTTTAATGGCAAATACAAGTTTTCCATCTCAATCCGCTCACTCAAATTTAAATTGTATTATATTTTGTACCATGTAGTAATTCTTGTTCCCATAATTACGAATTTCCTAAACTTTCCAACAGTAATTTTAATTCCAAAATTCAGGACTCTATCCGTTTGCAAATAATCAAGTCGTACCAACTATAGTAAAATTTAGTACACATAACTACTATACTTTCATATTCATAAGTACTTTACTTTCATACACTTCAACAGTAACCATTATCCAAACTTTAAATTTGCAGGTCTCTCCGTTCACCCAAACCCAAGTTGTACAAAACCTAGTTCTATTTTGTACTTTTCGTACACAAGAATACGAATTTCCAAAGCTGTCCCTATGGCTCAATCCTCAATCCAATAGTAATCCTAATTCCTATTTTTAAGTATTCCATCTCTATACGCTCAACTAAATGCAAACAGTACCACATTAAGTAAATTTCTAAAATGAAACATGTACATCTTTTTAACTATTCATCAGTGAACCATATTTAAAATTTCAAAATTCTAACTCTTCCCGTTTATCTAACCTTACTCTGGGGTCAATGTCTTTTAATCGGGATTAAACCTTAATCCGGGGCAATTTCCTTTAACATGGATTTAACCTTAATCCGGAGTCAATGCCCCTTAACCCGGATTAAGCCTTAATCCAGGGTCAATAACACTTAATTCGGGGTCAATGACCTGCAATCCGGATTTAGTCTTAATCCGGGGTCAAAGACCTTTAATCCGGGAACAATGACAATTAATCCGGGTTAAAGGTCATTGACCCCAGATTAAGGCTTAATCCGGATTAAAGGTCATTGACCCCGGATTAAGGGTTAAGGCTTAATCCAGATTAAATGTAATTGAGGTCAGATTAAGGCTTAATCCAGATTAAAGATCAATGACCCTGGATTAAGGGTTAATACGGTTCATTGACCCCTGATTAAGTCGTAATCCAGACTAAGGGCCATTGACCCCCGATGAAAGGTCATTGATCCCGGATAAAACTTAATCCGGGTTAAGGGTCACTTTTCCCGGATTAAGGCTTAATCCAGACTAAGGACCATTGACCCCGGATTAAGGGTCATTGACCACGGATTAAAGGTCATTGAGCCTGGATTAGGGCTTAATCCGGATTAAGAGTCATTGACCCCGAATTAGAAAAATGTGGATTAGAAATATTAGAAAATCTTACTTATATATATGAAAATGGTACTAAATTTTTTACTATTTGCATTTAGTTGAGCGTATAGAGATGGAATACTTAAAAGTAGGAATTAGGATTACTATTGGGACATAGGGACGGCTTTGGGAATTCTTATTTATGTGTATGGAAAGTACTGAATGGCACTAGATTTGGTACAATTTGGGCTTGGGTGAACGAAGAGACTTGAAAACCTAAATTTTAAGTATTGGTTACTGTTGAAGTGTAGAATTCGTATCCACAAGTACGAATTTCCTAAAGTCAGTCATTTAAATTCCCAAATTCAAGACTCCACCTCTATCTGTTCACTTTAATCACATTTGTACCAAATTTAATACTTTTCGTACACGTAAGTACGGGTTTTAAGCTAATTCAATCCTGTACTCCAATAGTAATTCTAATTCCTATTTTTTAGTACTCCATCTCTATACGCTCAACTAAATGCAAATAGTACTACATTTAGTGCTTTTCATATACATAGGTACGGATTTCTAAAATAGAACATCTACGATTTAATCAGTGAACCATATTCCAAATTCCAGAATTCTAACTCTTCCTGTTTGTCTAATCTTTATCCGGGGTCAATGTCCTTTAATCTGGATTAAACCTTAATCCGGGGCAATGACCCTTAATGCGGGTTAAAGGTCATTGACCCCGGGTAGGGGCTTAATCCGGATTAAAGATCATTGACCCCGGATTAAGGGTCATTGACCTCGGGTTAGGGCTTAGGGTCAATGACCTTTAATCCGTATTAACCCTTAATCAGGAGTCAATGATCTTTAATCCGGATTAAGCCTTAATCCGGGGTCAATGACCTTTAATCCAGATTAAGACTTAATCCGGATTAAGCCCTAACCCGATGTCAATGACCCTTAATCCGGGGTCAATAACCTTTAATCCGGATTAAGCCCCTATCCGAGGTCAATGACCTTTAATCCGGACTAAGGGTCATTGACCCTGAATTAAGTTATAATCCGGTCTAAGTGTCATTGACCCCGGATAAAAGCTTAATCCGGGTAAAGGGTCATTGAACCCGTATTAAGGCTTAATCCGCATTAAGGGTCATTTATCCCGGATTAAGACTTAATCCAGACTAAGGGCCATTGACCCCGGATTAAGACTTAATCCGGATTAAGGGTCACTAGTCCCGAATTAAAATACATTAACCCCGGATTAAGGTCATTGACACCGAATTAAGGCTTAATCCGGATTAAGGGTCATTGACCCCGGATTAAATGTTATTGAGGTCAGATTAAGGCTTAATCCAGATTAAAGATCAATGACCCTGGATTAAGATTTAATACGGTTCATTGACCCCGAACTATAATCCGGACTAAGGGTCATTGACCCCGGATTAAGTTATAATCCGGTCTAAGTGTCATTGACCCCGGATAAAAGCTTAATCCGGGTAAAGGGTCAAATCAAAATTGTACCATATCTAGTGCCGCTTAGTACTTTTCGTACACACAAATACGAATTTCCACAGATGTCTCTATAGCTCAATCTTCAACAGTAATCAGAATTCCAAATTTCAGGTTTTAAGCTCATCCGTTTAAGCAAAATCCAAATTGTACTATATTTAGTACGATTTAGTACTTTTCGTACCTATAAGTGCGAATTTCCAAAACTACCTCAATTCTACACTGCAATTTTCATTTTAATTCCCAATTTCAAGACTCCAGCTCTATATGTGAAATCCAACTTGCACCAAATTTAGTACCATTAAGTACTTTTCGTACACAAAGGTACGATTTTTAAAACTACCAAAATCCTGTATTCCAACAGTAGTCCAAATTCCGATTTTCAGGATTCCATCTATATACACTTAAGTAAATGCAAATATTACCAAATTTAGTACCATTTAGTACTTTTTAAAAAACATAAGTACGAAAATCTTAAACCATTTCTATACATCAACACCACTTCCCAACCTGTATTCTATATAAAATTTCAAGATTTTAGCTATATATGTTCAATATATGTAGAATTAGAACTAAATTTAGTACTTTTAGTACAATTATATGTCGAATTTCCAAAAACCCTTTTGTACATCTTTCTAACTTTCCATCAGTGACCCACATTCCAAATTTCCGAATTCTAGCTCTTCCCGTTCGCCTAATACAAAGGGTACCATATTTCACGCCTACACATCAACAACAACCCACACTCAAAATATCAAGCTTCTAGATATAGCCGTTTCGTCTGGAAGATGATCTGTCAGTCAGTCACTCAATCACTTAACACTAAGCTCTTTTGTATAAATAGATTTTGATTTGAGTGAACGAATTGAGATGGAAAACTTTTATTTGGAATTAAAATTACATGATTGAAGAAATTTTGGAAATTCGAAATTATAAGCACGAAAAGTACTAAATGGTACTAAGTATGGTACAATTTAGATATATGTGAACGAATAGGGCTGGGATCCTAAAATTTTTGATATATGTTACTGTAGGAGTGTACAATTGAGGATGTTTCGGAAAATCGAACTTACGTCTACGAAAAGCAATAAATGGTAATAAATTTGGTACAATTTGGATAGTGGATATCCTTAACTGTTAACTTAAGATTATTATTGGAGTGCAAGTTGGAAAATCATATATATTGTTACGAAAATTACTTGGTACAAGTTTAACCTTGGTTAATGTGTCGAACTGCTATCATGAAAGCTGCAACTAAGATTGCTTTCGGAGTGTATGATTGCGACAGTTTGGAAGAAATTGGATTTGGATAATGAAGGGAGATGGAAACCTAAAATTTGGTATTAACTGGTACGAAATTTAATGAAATTATAAATACGATTGATATATGGATGCAGTCTTTAAAATGTGTACTTATGTGTTCGAAAAGTGGTGAATGGAACTAAATGTGGAACATGTAGGTATTTGCAAAAATATATATTTGAAATTCTGATCACTTTTGAATCTGTATAATGGAAAAAAGAATGTTATTTCAGAAATTAGTGCTTGTGTGTATTAAGGCCACTAAATGGTAACAAACTTGCTATCAGGTGTAGGAATATAAGTGGAATTTGGAATTATAGTACAACAATTTATACCGTATTCAGGATTTCCAAATAAATTGTATGCATTGTAATATAGTATTTAGTTCATTTAGTTACATACCAAATTTCAGATATAGATTCTTACCTGTTCCATCCTAGTATAATACTTAGTGCTTTTTAGTACCTTTAGAACTAATTTTCAATTTTTTTAACTAATCGTGGAGGCTGGAATGAAATTGCTATCCAAATCGGCAAAAATATATGATTTCATATCAACTAAACCATCTCACACGTTTAATTTTCGTATTTATACCCTACACAACTATGTTGTCAGGGTATTATAGCTTTGTGCAGCCCCAAAAGTTTGTAACGCCGTGAAATATTGGTCCTAGGCCCACCTTTAAGTATACCGATCGTCACATCTCGACTAGCTGAGTCGATCTAGACATGTGGGTCCGTCTGTCTGTTATAATTTTTAAACAAGATACAGGCCACAGTTATGGACCAATCTTCACGAAATGTAGGATGGGTTCGGCCCAATGAAGACCTCTATTGTTTTTGGTAAAGATCGGTTAATATTTAGGGGATGAAATGGACCAAATACTAAATTTTTTCTGTTTTTCTGGTCGCTCCAGATGCCGCAATTATGGAGAAGGGGATTGGGCCAAAGAATGAGCATGCCTGTTTTGATAAAGATAGGTCAATATTTAGCGGGTCAAATGGCCCCGTACTTTTGTGTAAGAAATTACAAAATTTGTATTCTATAGCGTATATATTTACTCCTGAAGGACATAGTATGTACTTGGATGCGGGAGTTACACTTAAATATTTACGGGTGCTTACATATTTAGATAATATTTAGTAACCCATTACCCCACTAGAGGACGGAAATATAGCGCTGATCGCTTTGAAATGTTCCATGAGGTTCTAGTTATGGTCGAGGACAATGCCTATCATTTTCGGTGATGATCAGATAATAATATTAGAATGAAGAGGATGGAAAACTTAATTTTTTTGTATTTTTTTCCAAGTCGATCTACAGGCCTCAATTGAAAGCTCAACATCACAACATAACCCATGGTAAAGGGAATCTTGACAAGTACAGCACTCGTCTACTGAATATTAGAAATAATTGTTGACATCTAGTCGGTCTAGAGGGTGGAAATATCTCGAAATATTGCCAAAGCTCTAAATA
>NW_026879196.1:0-25781 GCF_032173495.1 Musca vetustissima
GCTCAACATTGCTCACCCAGTTTTCACTTTCAAATCATAAATTTCACAAAGGTATGTGAAGAGCAAAATTAAAAAAATAGAAAGAAAACTGAAACTAAACGAAAAAATGACGCGTTCTCACCTAAGGTCTTTATGGTTGGCGAATATTAGCCAGTGCAAATTTCCTTAAAACGACGACGGCGACGACCACACAGCGGACCACGCTTGCAGTTCGCAACAGCTGACAAAGAGAAAAGAAAAATCTGGCATACCGGCAACCAACGGCAAAAGTGTCAGTACAGCTTCCCCAAACAACTCTCATAGTTAAATGGCATTTCCTGCTTTTGTTTCTGCAGTCATCTATAGTCATGGTCGCACAGAGGAAAACCAAAGTGACGCGTTTTTTTTTCCAAAAAGGGGGGGGGGGCTATAAAGCATGTGGCAAACAGGCAGCCAGGTTGGCCTGCCTGCAATGCAAGATTTTTTTTTATAAATCAACAAATAATTCACTTTGGCGAGACATCTTTTCAAACAACTTGAAGCGATGGTATTTCTGGCCTAAAACAAATGCATATGGTGCGGATGGTGTGCTGTACCCATATTCATCCAATGCCAGGTGCGTATATGTAAATGTTTAATAGTCGTTTTTTCCACGAAGTGTCATCTTACGCGAACTAGACTAGAAGGCGCAACATCACAGCATTTGTGGCTTTAATAATGACGTTATTGAAACCGAACCAAGTCATTGATTAAGTAGTGGCTTAGGTGATGTAAAAATGACGCCTTGAAACAATACTCTTTTCGAAATGGGAATTGAAAGTGATCGCACAGAGTTGTTCTGTTTTGCAGTTAACACCAGTCAGCCAACCATCGACCAAGTCGTAGATCATTGCAGGAAACACGACTATCAATTAGCTAAACACGATGTAGTCGTTTGTATTGAGTATTTGAGTGAGACGGATATTCTCAATGGAACGGAAATTGTTTTCTGTGTAATGCGGAATGAAAGTAGCTGATAAAAATATCGCCATTAAGCTGACACTTCGATTTAGAAAAACAAATGTAGATGATTTAGGTGTTAGTTTGGGAAAATAAAAATTATTTATTTTTATAAGAATTATTAATACTATAGGCGTGAATTAATGATTTATAGAAGAAAAAAGACCTCGTCCCCAGATTCACTCCAATAGATGAGCGTGTTGCTATAATCCGTATAAAAGCGAAGTCTAATTTGCGCCCATGCTTCGACGGAAGAAAAAGATGAACAGACAATAATACATTTTTACGAGCGCCTGGCCATGACAATAAAATTCTGCTAGGAGATTTTAATGCAAAAAATCGGAAGGGAAAATATTTTTGGTCCCACCGTTGGAAAATTCAGCCTCAATGAAGAAACATCCGAGATCGGCATGAGGTTGATTGACTTCGCGCAGCAAAAAAACATGGTAGTTAGCAGCACCAGATTCAAGCATCTCGATATACACAATGCCACCTGGATTTCTCCTGATCAAGCAACGAGAAATCACGTTGACCATGTTGTGATAGACGGAAGGCATTCCAAGGCAGCCAAGATTCGCATCCATCTTAATGTAGCAGCAAAGGTGCGATCTAATGTAACACGGAAACTCGACGTCGAAAAGCTGCAAACACAACAGGTACCCACCTGCTTGACGAAAGCAGTTCTTGTCCCGATAATAGTATAGAAGCACAATGACACTTGGGTACAAAAAAGCACCCTCAAGAAAACCGTGGTAAAGACACGTAAAACTAATGACATCAGTATTGAAATTCAGAGAAGGATAGACAAACAGATGCTATTATGGGCTGAGTAAGCAACTCAAAAGCAATGCCACCTGCCGCCAGACCAAACTCACACTCTACAAGACGCTGATACTAACCGTTTATATGGATCTGAAGCATGGGTACTTATGCCAGCAGATGAGGCAGCTCTTGGAGGGTTTGAAAGAAAAATTCTCCGAAAGATCTATGGGCCGATCTGCGTTGACGGTGAATATCGCCGTCGAATGACTATTCTATTCTTGGACATCGGCATTGAACTCGGACAACGTTTTGAACTGCTGCGACTACGTTGGCTAGGTCATGTTGTGAAAATGGATGAAGATGACCCATCTTTAAAAGTGATGGTTCACGCAGAGGGGGATGGCCACAAATTAGATGGGAGGATCAAGTGGAAGACAACATTGCCGAATATGATCCTTCAAACCGGAAAAACTGCGCAAAAGACCGAAGCACCTGGAATATTTTTAGGCTTGGCTTATGGAACGAAAGTTCTGTCACGAGCCAACAACAGTTTTTCAAAAACTATCAGAGGCGTGGATTTTTATACCCTCCACCATAGTATGGAGGGTATATTAATGTTGGTCATTCCGTTTGTAACTCATCGAAATATTCATTTCCGACCCTATAAAGAATATATATTGTTGATCAGGGTAAAATTCTAAGACGATGTCCGTCCGTCTGTTGTAATCACGCTAACTCCTGAAGAAATTGAGATAGGGTGCTAAAATTTTGCATAGGGTTGTCTTTTGTCTGCATGCAGGTCAAATTCGAAGATGGGATATACCACAAAATTTTATAAATATAGGTCGACATTTTCGGGTAGCCCCCACCCATATAACGGTACCTCCTAATTTTCAGTATTTTGGCTGTAATTTAGTACTTTGAATTCTTAATATGTCCCAAATCTCTCCACACAAAATTATGAATACAGGTCCATTTTTTCGGGTAGTCCCCATATAAGGGTACTCCCAATTTTCGGTATTTTGGGGTTCTTGGCCGCGTTTTTCAACCGAATTCGCTGCGATTTTGTATCTTATAGTCGTATATGGTAACAAATCTCCCTACCAAAAAAAAATAATAATTTTCGCCCCCCTTTTGGCGTAGTCCCCATATAACCCCCTTTTTATATTACCAAAAAAGTCACTTTTTTGTCACTTTTTGTTCCCTATATTTTCATTTCATGTACCTGTCAGTATATCTATGGTGGAGGGTATCGAAAGTTCGTCCGGCCGAACTTAACGCTTTTTCACTTGTTAAAGAATAGTTTTTCCAAGACTATCAGATGTGTGGATTTTAAAGAATAATTTTTCAAAGACTACCTAAGGCGTGGATTTTTTAAAGAATATTCTTTTAACGACTATCAGAGGCGAGGATTTTTAAAGAATAGTTTTTCAAAGACTATCTAAGGCGTGGATTTTTTAAAGAATAGTTTTTCAAAGCCTATCTAAGGCGTGGAATTTTTAAAGAATAGTTTTTCAAAGACTATCTTAGGCGTGGATTTTTTAAAGAATAGTTTTTCAAAGGCTATCTTAGGCGTGGATTTTTTAAAGAATAGTTTTTCAAAGACTATCTAAGGCGTGGAATTTTTAAAGAATAGTTTTTCAAAGACTATCTTAGGCGTGGATTTTTTAAAGAATAGTTTTTCAAAGACTATCTAAGGCGTGGATTTTTTAAAGAATAGTTTTTCAAAGACTATCTAAGGCGTGGATTTTTCAAAGAATAGTTTTTCAAAGACTATCAGAGGCGTCGATTTTTTAAAGCATAGTTTTTCAAAGACTATCAGATGCGTCGATTTTTTAAAGATTAAAGTATGAGTCATATGCTACGCGAGTGAGTAACATTAACTTGACTTTCTGGTAAATAGAATTTTCTTCCTCTGCGAAAAAAAAAAAAAATTAACGTAAATCTACATTTTGTAATTGGCATAATCTACCACGCGCAATTGTTCGGAAGTGGGTTTAGAAGAATGCACACATTGTTCTGCATAACTTCCCACTTTGATAGTTTGTATCTTTCTGAGAAGTGGAATCACATGCTGGGCCTGTTGCATATCTGGTTTTTTGCGTTCAATTATTCTGTCATTTTTATCATTAATATAAAAATACAACAACAACAAAACTAAAACAATAACATTACATACAAATACGCCAAGTTGACATCATAAGCCGAAAAAATGATTATAACCAAACATTTGCTTTTCTTCTCAGATAGAAAAACCGATTGAAATAAAACTAAAATCTTAATTTTCCTAATGTGGCCATGGTAGGGTATGGAACTATTCCTGAGTCCGCCAGGCATGTGGAAAACACCAAGCAATTTAATACGATGGGGATTCGCACATCTAGCCAGGGCAGTTCCACTTATGTGGTGGCATGAGTTTAAACGTGTGTTTGTGTATGCGTTTATATCCGTGTCGGTCTGTAGTAATTACTGCATATCTTTGCTGTAGACCATTTATGGCAACTAACTGCTGCCATGGCTGCTGCAGATTCTATTCACTTGTATCTCTCACTTCCAATTCTATTCGTATCGAAACAATTCGTTTCACTTGAGTTGAGTTCTTTTTGGGCTGATTGGTAAGTTCACCACCATTGACCATAAACAGAACACACACAGAAAAATATGTTAGACTGATTCGTAGTCGGCACACAGTTGGCATTTGGGCTTTTGCAACTTCAATTGCAGTATTAAACATAGAATTGCAGTTGACAATGTTTAGGTAACAATTTATTCGATACCAATGCCAGTTAACAACAGCAATTGTAAAGACTCTTGCACAGTGGTTACTCAGATACACAACATTACAGAGGCCCATAGGTCTCTGTAAAGTCCATTGGACTTTATGGAGATCCACGGGTCTCTGTAATGGCCATTGGACTTTATAGGGTCCCACAAGTCTCTGTAATGTCCATTGGATTTTATAGATACCCATATGCTTCTGTAGAGACTTTAAAGAGACACACAGGTCTCTGTAAAGGCTAGCGGACTTTATATAGACCGACAGGTCTTTGTAGGTTCTATTAGACTTTATAGGGACACACGGGTCACTGTAGAGCCTATTAGACTTTATAGGGAACCACAGGTGTCTGTAGAGTCCATTGGACTTTATATAGACACATAGATATCTGTACATACCTTATATTTCCTCTAAGACCACTGTCATGTATCGAGTATGCGTTTCATTCATTCGTAAGAAAACAACACTCTATACCAACTTCTTTATTTATGACTGACATAAGAATATTCATTGAATTCTATTGAATTTCTAAATTTATATGAAATATTTTTGTTCAATGGAGGTTTTTGTTTCTTTACAAATGAATGAAGTGAATTTCAAATATTTAACCTTTTGCATTTTTATGCTGCCGGTCATAAAAATACTCCATAAATATTTTACTTCCATTAGGAGGACAAAAATAAGCGCATTGAGACGATCATAACAAGAAAAAATATTTGCCACACATTTCAATGAGAAAAAAATTTATTCGCCACATGAATCATGTTGTTGATGTTGCATTAAATGGAAGTGGTGTGGAAACAAACTTACATGACAGAACATAACAGGTAGTGACATATAAATGAATTGGTTGTCGAATTGTTGCAAGTTGATAATTGTTATGCAGTTTGTGCTCTATTGGCAATACTTCATTTGGAAAGTATTATAAGTAATTTGTGCAACATCTGCTCTATAATAACAAATAAAAATAAAATAATAAAAATTGATTGAAACTGTTCAGAGAAAAAGTTGTCTACATACCAAGGACCGGAATTTACCTTTATGTGCCACATTATATGAGATCGACATACATCACATTTAGTAAGGGTGTCAACAACTTGAACCCAAAGTAGCAAATTAAAATCAGTTCGGATGAAAAATGTATTTAACGAACTTAGCCCTTTCAGTATTTTTGTCGAATATATTCGACATTTAAAAGCACTCTCTTTCTTTGCGATTTTTGCGTTATCCTATGTACCGTTACTATTGATGTTTTTGTTTTTGCTGAAAGATAGACGAAACTATCCGAGGATTAAAACGACAATTGCAATTTTTTGTAAACTATGTCCCTTTATATGATTTTAAATACAAAATTTTAGATTTTTTATTCCGACAAAAAATTTTTTGACACTAAAAGGGTTAAATATTTGATCTTAATCTATATCTAAAGCGACTAACATTAATCCCTACACATTTCATTGTGCAACCTATGTACTGTATAAAATTTAATCTCAATCAGACACCCATTGATTATTTGGTGTACAATTGACACGAATAAGTCAAAAGTATATATGGAAGCTATGATATATCTATATCTGAACCGATTTCAAGGTCATTTGCTAGCGATTAATTTGAGTACGTTGTGTCAATCAGCCTAGCTATGGATCTTAACTGCACCATTTACTCGGAAGAAAATATATATGGGAGCTATATCTCCATGTGAACCGATTTTCACGAAACTTAGCACACGTCTTTCTACACATAATTCAGTACACTATACCAAAATCGTGCAAATCTAATGATTTTCAGGGACTTTGGTGCACCATTTACCTAAAATCGGGCGAAACTATATATGGGAGCTATATCTACATCTGAATCGATTTTCACGAAACTTAGCACAAGTCATTCCACACATAATTTAGTACGCTATACCAAAATTCGTGCAAATCGAATGATTTTCAGGGACTTTGGTGCACCATTTACCTAAAATCGGGCGAAACTATATATGGGAGCTATATCTACATCTGAATCTATTTTCACGAAACTTAGCACAAGTCATTCCACACATAATTTAGTACGCTATACCAAAATTCGTGCAAATCGAATAATTTTCAGGGAATTTGGTGCACCATTTACCTAAAATCGGGCAAAACTATATGGGAGCTATATCTAAATATTAGCCGATTTTCACGAAACTTAGCACACGTCATTCTACACATAATTCAGTACGCAATATAGAGATTCGTGCAAATCGAATGATTTTCAGGGATTTTGGTGCAAAATTTTCCTAAAATCGGACGAAAATATATATGGGAGCTATATCTAAATCTGAACCGATTTTCTCCAATTTCAATAGGTTTCGTCCTTGGGCCAAATAAGTGACTTGTGCCAAATTTCATTCAAATCGGATTATAAATGCGACCTGTACTTTGTTTACAATTTAACATCAACAGACGGACGGACGGACTGACTGACATGCATAAATCGACTCAGAAAGTGATTCTATGCATATTCTTAAAAGGAACCATTGGTCTATCTCGATTCCTTTTGCCAGTTACAAACATATGCACAAAGACATAATACCCTGCACCAAAATGTGGTGAAGGGTATAAATATAAAATTACAGCGAATCGGGCTGAAATCATTCGACCTATTTTAATGGTATTTAGTAGGTTAATTGACTAATCAATGCGAACCCAAAATACAAAATTATAGCCGATTCTTTTGGAAAACTTGTCCAAAACCCTCAAAATACCGAATATATACCATTAAATGAGGGCTATATAAATACTTTGACCGATATACTAATTTATATTGAGCTAAACATTAGTTTCGTTCGAGTAAAAACGTCAATATAATTTAATGCCAAAGTCATATTACCTTATATGAGTGTCAGAATTATATGGATGTTTGGTTGATAAAATTTGGCAACGACAACCAAAATACCTATAATAGGATGTATCTTCCTATATCTAAACATGGATCTATATCGATTTCCCGCGAATAAGTTATCTATCGGACGCCAATGTACAAGCACCTCCAGGGTTGGAAAATTCAGTACAAGTGTGTTTAAGGCCCGTTCGCCCACGACGGAAGCATTGAACGAATTTTGAGATTTCCTTAAATCAAACAATGGGAGTTGTATTGATTTGGAAATTCGAAAATTGTTCATGGTAACTTATATAAACAAACTTTTCGAAAAAAGAAACATTTGTTTTTCGTTTTTTTTTTTACAAAAGTATACTCCTCTTGTTCCTTTTCACATTTTTCATTTTCCATCCCTGCTCTTGCTCTCATAAAAAATACTTCAAAATACCAACAGACCGAGGGGGACCTTTGACCTTTACTATATTGACAATTTCCTCTGAAAATGTTTTTCTTCCTTCATGAACCTGATATGTCAATTTTATAGCGGTATATTAATATGTGAGCTATTCTAAAACGTGGACCGATATATTCCACTTTCAATATCAAATACCATAATAGAAGTGTGTATGTGCAAAATTTCAAAGCTCTATTTAGAAGATGGAAATTTGACACATTATTTCTTACTCAATATATGGAAGAAATCGATAGACAAAATATATGGGAGCTATATTTAAATCTGAATCGATTTCGACAAAACTTAATACACGTATTTCAAGTTTCAATATGAAACATGGGTTACTACTGTGAAGTTGGACGAAAATATGTATGGGAGCAATATCTAAATCTAAGCAAACTGTTTCGCACCTAAGCATGTATAACATCGATGGCTTGTATCTAACTATATTCCGTATAAGCTGTTCATAAGATATTCTGTCCCAATACCATAAGTAACCAAGAAACACCAGGCGACCAGAAATACACCAAGGTAACTAACCGAGTAAAATTACGTTGATTTGTGGATGACCTACGCTCATAATAGTAGTATAGGACAAAATAAATAATGTTGTCTCAAAATACCGAATAATGGAGGATACAGCTGTACCTCATTTTTGGTAGGAAGATTTTCTTCCCAATTTAAATCCAAATTGCAACATTACTGTCACTTTACAGTCATGTTTCGAAACTGCTAAAATCCCGAAATTTGAGATGTACCGTTATATGAGGACTACCGAAAAAAGAGGACCAAAATACCAAATTATTGTCAATTGAGCTGAATGAAAAACTTTCCACAAATCTTAAAAATACCGAATACAGCTGTAAAACAAATGAAAAAATTCGCTGTTGCAAACATAAATTTACTGTGAAAAAATTTCATTTCGGGGGGGGGGGGGGCCCGGCCCCCCGGACCGCCACCCTGCTTACGTCCCTGCACCATATGATACCCTACACAACTTCCACGAAAATCTAACTGTGTGTGGTTCTATATTCTGTGCTTGGGTAATTTTTCGCGATATTTGCAATATAAATTTCAATCACTCCTCTTGGATATACTATCAACTTCTCAGATCTATGTACTTCAAAAATGACAAAATTTGTATAGAATACAAATTTTCTAATTTTTCACACATATTTGACCCGCTAAATATTGACCGATCTTTATCAAAGCAGGCATGCTTATTCTTTGGCCCGATACCCTTCTCCATGTATCGCGATGTTTGGGCGATAATGGTGGACTCTGGAGCGACCAAAAAATAACACAAAAATAAAGGTTTTGGTCCATATCATCCACTAAATATTAGGAGATCTTTGCCTTCATTGGCCAGAATCCATCCTGCATGCAAAATTTTGTGAAGATTTGTTCATAACTGTGGCCTGTATCATATTTTCAAATTATAATGGACAGACGAACGGACGGACACACATGTCAAGATCGACTCAGCTAGTCGAGATATGACGATCGGTATACTTAAAGGTAGGTCTAGGACCAATTACCATACAGGAATTAGTGGGTACCGTTATATGGGTGTTTCCCTAAAGAGAGGACCGGTCGTAAATCTCTGAACAGAGAATATATCGAGGCATCGGTTGAAAAATTCTCTAGCTTTGCTTGGAACTAGGCTGTGGAACTCAATTTTTTTGCAAAAATCATATTTATGAGTTTTATATTCGAAATTTTATTTTCACATTACTAATAATTTTCACTATTATTATAATCACTATTTTTTTTATACCCTTCACCACACTGTGGTACAGGGTATTATGTCTTTGTGCATATGTTTGTAACAGGCAAAAGGAAACGAGATAGACACATGGTTCCTTTTGAGAATATGCATAGAATCACTTTTTAAGTCGATTTATGCATGTCCGTCCGTCCGTCCGTCCGTCTGTCCGTCTGTCCGTCTGTCTGTCCATGTTAAATTGTAAACAAAGTACAGGTCGCATTTATGATCCGAATTGGATGAAATTTGGCATAGGTCACTTATTCGGCCTAAGGACGAACCCTATTGAAATTGGGAAAAATCGGTTCAGATTTAGATATAGCTCCCATATATATATTTAACCGATTTAATGTAAACGGTCCCTATATATCTTTCGATTTGCACGAAATTTGGTACAGCCTAATCATTTAGGTCTAGAATGATGTCTGCCAAGTTTCATGAAAATCGGTCCAGATTTAGATATAGCTCCCATATATAGTTTCGTCCGATTTCAGGTAAATGGTGCACCAAAGTCCACATATATCTTTCGATTTGCACGAAATTTGGTACAGCCCAATCATTTCGGTCTAGAATGATGTCTGCCAAGTTTCGTGAAAATCGGTCCAGATTTAGATATAGCTCCCATATATAGTTTCGTCCGATTTCATGTAAATGGTGCCCCAAAGTCCCTATATATCTTTCGATTTGCACGAAATTTGGCATAACGTACTGAATTGAGCCTAGAGTGATGTCTGCTAAGTTTCGTGAAAATCGGTCCAGATTTAGATATAGCTCCCATATATAGTTTCGTCCGATTTCATGTAAATGGTGCTCCAAAGTCCCTATATATCTTTCGATTTGCACGAAATTTGGCATAACGTACTGAATTGAGCCTAGAGTGATGTCTGCTAAGTTTTGAGAAAATCGGTTCAGATTTAGATATACCTCCCATATATAGTTTCCTCCGATTTCATGTAAATGGTGCCCCAAAGTCCCTATATATCTTTCGATTTGCACGAAATTTGGCATATCGTACTGAATTAAGCCTAGAGTGATGTCTGCCAAGTTTCGTGAAAATCGGCCCTGATTTAGATATAGCTCCCATATATAGTTTCGTCCGATTTCATGTAAAATGTGCCCCAAAGTCCCTATATATCTTTCGATTTGCAC
Organism: Musca vetustissima; assembly: GCF_032173495.1. Classification (NCBI taxonomy): domain Eukaryota; kingdom Metazoa; phylum Arthropoda; class Insecta; order Diptera; family Muscidae; genus Musca; species Musca vetustissima. The sequence continues at coordinate 10,732 of NW_026879196.1, forward strand.
GATATTTGACAATTTGCTAAGTTTCGTTAAAATCATATATAGTTTCGTCCGATTTCATATAAATGGTGCACCAAAGTCCCTATATATCCTTCGATTTGCACGAAATTTGGCATAACGTACTGAATTGAGCCTAGAGTGATGTCTGCCAAGTTTCGAGAAAATCGGTCTATATAGCTCCCATATATATTTCATGTTAATAGTCCTGTTTAATATACCCATAGTGGTGAAGGGTATCATATAGTCGGCCCCGTCCGACTTTACTACTTTCCTTACTGGTTTTTTTTTTTTTTTTTGACACATTATAAATTATATCCACAATAATATGAAATTCTGTCTTTGACCTCATTTGGCCGCGTTTGTAAACCGCGACCCACTATGAACCGGACTTCTACCTGATCCGGTCTTTTTGCCAAAACATTGGATTCCTGGCCCATATTGCAGAACACGGAATGCCAAATTGCAACCACTTCATATGTGGACTGTGTCCGAACTTTGACCTAACGTGATAATTTTCTGCATATATGTATGCCAGTCACTAAAACTGCAAAATGTTAAATTGTATTTTCCTTGAGGGGAAAATTTGGTTTAAAAACTCAAAATGGGGAGGCACATTTTTATGAGAGCTATACCAAATCTGGAAATATACTTGCAGTGTGAATATTTGGCACCTCATAAAAATCTGAAATATCAAATTACCGTCAATTCGGTTGAAAATCGAAAAGGGATACAGTTCTAATTGGGTTGCTCCGAAACATGGGCTATTTTTTTTTTTTTTTTTTTTTTTTTTTGGGGGGGGGGGGTTTATAACCAGTTAGAATCCACAATATAAAAATAAAGATAAATACGTTGAAAAACGTCCACAAAATCTGCAGATGAACGTTGACCTTGTTTGCGAACAGTAACTTGCCATTTGTGCCTGATGCCTTGCAATTTATTCATTTTCGAAATATCATTCAAACATTTTCCCGAATATTTTCTCCTAAACAAATATTATATCATGTGTTGTCCTTAACCAATGTGTCCACTCAAAAGATCGCTGAACGTATTAATAAATATCACAAGTTAGATAGTAAGTACTACCTACATAAAAATATCGCATTTATCAAATTTGCTACCGAATACAATATCCACAAATTATATACTGTCATCACATATGAATGTTAGCCTTCTGCGGTAATTTTTTTCGTTTTCGGGTTATTAATATATCTTGTCAGGAAATTCGGTGACACCAAAGAAAATTTCATTAATTAATCTAACATCAGCAGCAGTTATGTATGCGTCTGCTACACTTCCTGGATGTACCATAATAATTCTATCTTCACTGTTTGTTTTCGTTTTTCCTTCTTCTTCTTCTTTCCTTCTGTGAGTCATGACAATCCATAATGTATATTTACCTAACACACATTACCATTTATGGCAGAGGCTGTGGCTATGTGCGCTTTGTGGAACAACTATAACATTCTAAATTTATGTTGCCGACGACGAGCGAATGGCTTTTTAGTTTTTCCTTTTTTTTCGTTAATTTTCTCCAGCCACTATGTCTTGAAGAAACAAAATTACTTCCTCTTATGTCTGGTAGAATAAAAGTATACAAAAATAATATTTTCTTTTTTGCTGTTGTTGTTGCTGTTCTTGTTGTAAACAAACAAAACTAGTTTTCTTTCACTTAAAACCACATGACGCCTAACAAACAACTATTTGTTACATGTCATCTTTAACACATCGCGATAGTTGTAACATGCAAAAATGACCAAATGGAAGCAGAAGAACTAAGATATCAGAAAGCCAGTGTAATTGAAAAACATGTCACTATAGAACGAATTTAGATTGTACTATAAAAATAGATGAGATGCTATAATTAAAAATTCGGTTATGTAGCTATAGTTTGTAATGTATATAATTATATTCTCGTTCACAATGTGTAGCATGTAAGCGAATATAGAGTCGACAAAATAAAAAAATCAGCAATGAAATTGTACTATTCCATATCATTTTTTAATTCATATTCGATGAATGTTGACGCCCGTTATTGAATACCATTAAACCTAAGACAATTAAAATGTTGGGCTTACTTATCAAACTTGTGACAGACCCGTTGTTCCATAAGCCGAGCTGAAAAAAGATTTCCAGGCGCGTCGGTTTTTTGCGCAGTTTTCCCAATTTGATACACCATGTTTGGCAATGTTGTCTTCCACTTGATCTTTATATTTAATTCTTGGCCTTCCCCTTCTGCGTGAACTATCAGCTGGTTCACTTTTATATGCCTTTTGAACTGGGACATCTGGGCACAACATGTCCTAGCCACCAATGTGGCAGTAGCTCGGTACAACTGACTATGTCGAGGTCAGCGTATAGATTCTAAAGCTCGTGGTTCATTCGGTCCGTAGATCTTTCGGAGAATTTTTCTCTGAGTTTGGTCTGCGGAAGGTGGCCTTGCTTCTAAACTGCTTACATAGACCATAGTATCATCTGTTGGCCAAAACTATCCTTCTCCGAATTTCAAGACTGATGTTTTGATGTTTTATTTATAGCGGTTCCAAGGTATACAAAATCATTGACTATCGCGAAGCTCTAGTTCTCAAGTTCCACAGTTGGCCCGAGTCTACTGGACATCTTGCGCGTTGATACCATCAGCTTGGTCTTCTCGCCGTTTACCGCCAGATCCACTTTGGCAGAGTCCTGCTCAGTTTGTTCAAAGGTGGCTGTTACCGCTCTCAATGTTCGACCCATTATGTCGATGTCATTGACGTAGTCGAGTAACATTGTTTGGTGTACAGAGTGTCATATATATTATCCTTTGCGTCTCGTATGTCCTTTTCCAACAGGATGTTAAAAAGGTCACACGACAAACTGTCAGCTTGTCTGAATCATCGTTCGGTATTAGAAGGTTCCGAGAAGTTCTTTCCGACTTTAACTGCTGATCTTGTGCCAGTTAAAGTTATCCTGTATATCAGTATTAATTTGGCAGGCATCCCGAACACAGACATGGCTTTAAAGACCTCTGAACGGATAGGGCTGTCGAATGTAGCTTTATAGTCGACGAATATATGGAATGGATATGGCGCAGAATAAAAATCTGGTCAGTGGTCTGAAGCCGCATTGATATAATCCTATAATGTCATTGACCATTGGCTTCAGTCGTTCACACAGCACGCTGGATAACACTTTATATGCGATGGGAAGGACCCTTATTCCTCTAGAGTTGGCACATATCGTCTAGTCTCCTTTTTGTGCACGGAACACAGGATGCTGAGGTTCCAATCATTGGACATGCAGTACTCTAGCCAAATTGTACTAATCAGCTGGTACAGTCTTGAATAGTTCGGCTGGTAACACGTCGCCACCTGCTGTGTTATTATTTTTCAGCCGATTGATTGCTATTCTGACCTCATCTTGGCTAGGTGGTATACACTCTATAACGTCATCTATTATTGCTTCTGGGGTATCTTCTTCACCGCTACTATTTGATACCAGAAGCTTTTCAAAATGGTCCTTCCATATCCTCAATTCGTTGTCTGTATCTGTCACGAGATTCCCTTCTTAATCCCTACAGGATGATGTGCTAGCACCAGTTTGGTGTTTTACTCGTTGGCTAAATTTCCGGACTTCATTCTAACTCCTTTACATTTCAATTTGCCCATGCTCACGTTTTTCTTGTGCTTTCTTATTTCTATTGAAAATACGTTTCTCTTCTCTCCTTTTCTCCCGATAATTCTCCTTCACATTACGTGTTGCTACTGTCTGCAGCGTTTCCCTATACGCTGCAGTTTTCGCTTCAGTAGCATTGCGACTCTTCTGATCGTACCACGGGTGGTTTTTGGTACGCAAGTGTTGCTCTATATTATTATCGTCACAAGGAGTGCTTTCCTTTTCAGCAGGAGGGTAAGTTGAGCGGAGTAGGCTTCTGCTATCTGTTGTGTTTGAAGCTTTTCGATGTGGAGTTATATTAGTTATATTAGATCGCACCTTTGCCGCTACATTAAGACGAGTGTGAAACTTGGCTGCTACAAGTCAGTGGTCTGAATCGATATTCCCTCCTCGGGTCGATCGAACGTCTAAAACACAGGATGAATGTCTTTTGTCTATCACATCATGATCGATTTGATTTCTCGTTTTCGATCGGGAGAAAGCCAAGTGGTCTTGTGTATATCGTGATGGTAGAATCTAGTGTGCCTAACTATGAACGCAAATAAGACTGATGGTAGAAGAGTGTGGGCAAATAACCCGACATTTTAACCCATTTTTTATAGTCCTGATGGGTGGTCTTGCTACACATATCAGCTTACTATTTCAACGGATGATGGAATTCGGTACACCACACAATTCAGATGAAAGAGGGACAAAGATAAGACAATCCGAGCCATTGTTTGGTATGTATCATCCATACGTGACCAAAGAGCCACCTAAAAACAATGATGAGTGAAGTATGGAGTCTCTAATCTAATCAAATTGTTTTTATATGTGCTTAGACAAATTTCAATTTATCTTTACGCACATTTAAATCGGTATAATCCTATTTAAGTTATCAGCGGTCTAACTAACAGCACTTCCATTTATATACAGGGTGAGATGAAAAAACTGCAACCAATTTCAGACTGCTGTCATTTCTAAGCCACTCGTCCGACAGAAAATCTCCGGACACCAATCCTTTGGAATATTTTGGAAAGCAAGGTTGGAACTAAAAAATAGCAAAGTGTGGATCACCTCAAGCAAGCGCTTCGCCAGGAATAGGCCAAAATGCCGCAGAGCAACATTCGGGCAGCGTGTGACGGTTTCATTGGCCGTTTGAAGGTCATAATTCGTGCAAATGGTGACCAATTCGAACAAGCCTAAACTTATTCTAAATTTTCCGACATTTTTTGCTTTCATTCAATAAAATTCAAAAAATTAAAAATTATGGCGTTTGACTTTCTTGCAGTTTTTATTTCACCCTGCACAGAAAAAGGTATTTTTTTATTCACTATTTATATTTTTTCCACATTGAGTTTAAAATACAGAATCAAAACGTTTAATTTACCTATCTAATATGTATTTATTTTTTGAAATTAGATTGCTTAATCTAATACAATTTAATATTTAAAATGATTACAAATCTCAATCTCATACAAATAGTCCGCAATACCGACATTATGAGATCTACAATCAATATAATTGTGAACTTCTGCTCAAAATTATTCACTCAATGACAGTCATAAAGTAATGTCATGCCAAGCCGACAAATAAACGAAAAAAATAATAATAATAGCAAAAAAGTCGAAAAACAGGAAGAAAAATATATTGCATGCGTTATTGATATTTCGCCATCAATTTACTGACAATCTTAGCAAAGATAAAGGAATCGAAGAAAAAACGGAAAAAAACGAAAGGAAGCTTTACAAATTAGACATGAATATGGCAGACATAGAAAAAAACTTGGCATGTCCAAAGCAAACGAAATGCTGGACCAAAATGCTACAGCAATACCTTAAAGGTATTCCGTAGATGAACTAAGAGAATCTTCATATTTCGCAATATTGGCATTCATTCTATGGCTAATATAGAATTAGAATGGAACCATACAAAGCTGACATAATGCCATAGTAATAATGTAAAACTTTGTAACGAACCAGTTTACTTAGTAAGAAAAGAAAAAAAAACAAACATGAAAACGAAAAACGCATAGAGAAATACGTGGGTATAGATAGACAACCGACCGACCGACTGACTGCCACTTTACTGGGAAGATTGAAAGAACATAAATGGCATTTCTAATGAATTTATATCACTGAGTGGCCGATATGAAGTTGCCATTTTTTCCAATTAGTAGTAGCAGTAGAAGTGGCTGTGGTGGAGTGACTTAGCCAAGTCACTTTTAACGTTCGTTGTTGTTGCAAATACACCTGCGCAAACACCAGCATGTTGTTTTATCCACTGGCCTCCAGAGCTAGTCAAATATCTGTTGTTGTCCCCGTGGTTTTTTGTGGTAGTTTTGTTAATTTGTAAATAAATAAAATATTAGCTGTTTCTTTTACGATCACTTTAAAATGTCACATTTTACAATTGGTATAAACAAAACTAAATAATTACTTCATTAGCTAGCGAACCAGATAACAACCGAATGAAAGAACGAACGAAGGGTGTTGAAGCATTAATAGTTGTAAATTACATTAATGTACATTCAGAAAGGTTGGTTAAGCCTTTCGGTTTTATTTAGGAATTATAGTTTTAAAGTTGCAGAAAAGGAATGCAGAGCAAAAAAATTAAATTGTAGTCGTTAAGAAAATTGTATGTTTATATATTTAGTGCAAAATTAATTTGGCAATGTTCTAAAGCAAATCGGATACTAATGAGGGATAATTTATAATATTATGTATGAAACATTCTAGTATTGTTTTCTCCTAATTTTCATGCAATAAAAAAGGTAGCTTGAAATGAAACTGAAAGAAAAAATAACTGATAGCATCCATGCGAAATGGCTAAGGTTGTAATCAAGTTTATTTATTTATTTATTTTTTTTTTTTTTTGGAAAATTCGTACTATAAATTAAAAGGAATACGAAAAAGAGCAAAAAATAGTACCATTGATATTGAGTGGACACAAAAATTTGATATGTGGTTTATTGATAGATTTTAGGGCGGATGTACGAAATGTGTTTTCTCAAACAGAGCTAGAAACTTAAAAAAATGTGGAAATTGTTGGTTGCTTGTTTGGTTGAGATTAGGGCATGATTTGGTATTCTGTGGCCAATTCAGGATAGAATTTTGAGCTCGATAGTGAAGTTAGCATGGATTTGAAAATACCAAAAATTATACAGGGTATTATTAAAGCATATTGCGAAAATACGACATTTTAAGGTATGGATTTGGTTTTGAATTTTTTTATTTAAAATGTATGATTTTATTGATGAATAGATATAAAATCTTGAGCTGAACATTAGTATATAGTAAAAATTGTTGTGGAAGGTTGAGGTAAATGTAGGCGTGCCGAGAATTGTGAACAAATATTAAGCTTTAATTAAGTAATTATAAAAGAATATTGTTTACCACTATCAGAGCCACAGGCGTGGATTATTAAAGAATATTTTTTTCTACCACTACACTATGGGCCAGAGAACTAATTTTTTATACTCTTCACCACTCTGTGGTACAGGGTATTATGCCTTTGAGATAGACACATGGTTCCTTTTGAGAATATGCATAGAATCACTTTTTAAGTCGATTTATGCATGTCCGTCCGTCCGTCTGTCTGTCCATGTTAAATTGTAAACAAAGTACAGGTCGCATTTATAATCCGAATTGGATGAAATTTGGCATAGGTCACTTATTTGGCTCAAGGACGAACCCTATTGAATTTGGGAAAAATCGGTTCAGATATAGATATATTTTTCGACCGATTTAATGTAAACGGTCCCTATATATATTTCGATTTGCACGAAATGTGGTACAGAGTACTGAATTAAGAGCAGAGTAATATGTGCCAAGTTTCATGAAAATCGGTTCAGATTTAGATAGATCTCCCATATATATTTTCGTCCGATTTAAGATAAAGGGTGTACCGAAGTCTCTATATATCTTTCGATTTGCAGGAAATTTGGCACAGCGTAATGAATTAGGTCTAGAATGATGTGTATTAAGTTTCCTGAATATCGGTTCAGATTTAGATATAGCTCACATATATATATATATATATATATATATATATTCGTCCGATGTAACGTAAATGGTGCACCAAAGCCCCTATATATCTACCGATTTGCTGTTAGGATTCATCTGTTGAACATACCTTAAGTGGTGAAGGGTGTCATGTAGTCGGCCCCGTCCGACTTTACTATTTTCCTTACTGGTTTCTTTTGGCAAAATTTATCACATATAATTATTTCGTTTCGGGGACGCTGATTACGATTCTGCAAGAGGGGTGGATCGAAAATTGTGATATATTCCTTTTATAAATTGAATCAATCAAATTATTTTTGAACACGTTTTGTAGAGCTGATTACAAATGTGAAATCAGAATTTTAAAATCAAACAAAAATAATACAAAATGGATGATAAAATCGTTGGTCAAGACATTATGAATGCGAAATTAATTGAAGCTATCAGTTATTTGGAATCTCTACACAATGTTTGAATGATAACAAAAAGGTCAAGCTTCATTGCTTGCTTATAGAGAAAAGCGAACAAATAAATCATGACTACATTGACGAAATCGGTCAACTACCTATGCTGTGTATTTGCCCATATTAGCGAATTACAAGGAATAATAAAGAAAAACTTTTAAGAAATCGAAATGTTTTTTTTTTAAATCTTGCTAGGAAAAGTACATAATAATGGGAACGGACTAGAACAATGAAACTGTAGGATAATTCTTTGGGTGGATATATGCATTATCGTCCAGAGATTTCAATGTCTTGCCATTATTAGAGCAGAGGGTTTATGAAATAAATATCACATATAAGGGTTTTGTGTACGCTGATTACGATTTGCAAGAAAAAGTAAAAATTCCATAGGTTTGAATCGAAAATGGTGGTATTTTTTTAGTACATATTAAATTTGTCATTCCGCTTGCAACACCTCGAAATATTCATCGGAGACCCCATAATGTATATATAATTTTGATCAGAATAAAATTCGATGTAACCCCCAATTCTCGGTATTTTGGTGTTCTTGAGCGTGTTTTTGAAATTTGGTACCTAATAAGAACCCAATCGCTACACTAAAAATTATAAATATAGGTTCAATTTTTCCGGTATTTTGGAAAAAAATTTTGTTTGGTATTTAGGGGTTTTTGAGCGCGTTTTTAACGGATTTCGCTATAGTACTTCGCGTTCTTATTGGGTACCAAATATCTCCATTAAAAATTATAAATATAGGTCCACTTTCTCGGATACCCCCCTTATAACGTTTGGATTTGGGTTTTTGAGTGCGTTTTTTTAACGGAATTCGCTGTAATTTAAAACATTCGGTGGCTTTTTCGGGTAACCCCTCATATAACGGTAACACCGAATTTTTGGTATTTTGAGGGTTATAAGAGCAATTTTCAAACTTTTAGGGGTAGTTTTCATATAACCCCATTTTTTATACTAAAATATTTAACTGATATGTCACGCGTTTTGGGGTTGTTTCAATATAGCCAATATACACTATTGGGGATATTGTCGGTAAATGATATGTAAAGACTTGAACCTTTATCGAAAATTTTGCTAAAACCTTAAAAATTACGAAAATTGGCGGGAGCATTATGTCCTGGATATATCAAAACTTGGACTAATATAGACAGTTTTCCGCAAAAATGTGTTTTTAGTCTCCAATATACTACAATACCAAATTTTAGCCAATTCGATTAAAAAACTAGGTAAAGCGCACAAAATACAGACAATGAGGTGCTACATCCTTCAAGAATCCTTTATACCAAACTAAAGTCACACCGGGCCCAAGCATACAAAATACCGAAATATGTGAGGACTACTCTGAAAGGTGGACCAATATCGATAATACATGGTAGGAAGATTTTGTACACAGTTACCAATTAGGTTAAAATGGTAGCCAAAAGCTCTAAAATACCGGATATTGGTGTTTACTTCGAAACATGGGAAGATATTGATAAATCTAGATATTTACTAAAAGCGAGTCCATATTATCAAATTAATATCAATTCGGGTTAAAAACATATCCAAATGCTTCAAATATAGAATTTTTAAAGTAAGTATTGAAATTTTCTACCCAGTGAGAACCAAGCATCCTAGGGTAATATCAATATCGTGATTTCAACAGGTATGGCTAAATCGACATATTCTGATATTTGATATTTCGAAACATTTGCAAATGTAGAGGAGTGTATAAAAATGTACATAAGAAGAACATTTGTTTCTGTGGGCAAGTTTCAGATTCATTAAAACGCATTTCCCGGTTCTTATTGAAATATATTAATAAATACTGAATGAAATTGTACGAGGTCTTGAAACGCTTGAAGAAATTAGACTAATGTCTAAAAAAGTACCAGGAAAATCTACGGAAGGAAATCCGAAAAGCAAGGTATATCCCTTTTGGCATGTTGCTAGAACCATGAAACATAATTTTTTTAAATTAGCTAAAATCTCATTATGTCTTAAAATCGTATAAGATCCTACTCCAAATCGTGGATTAATATCCCTCTGTCTATACAAAAAATCCTAGGAAGAATAATAATTTATGAACACAATTCCAAATTTTATCAAATATACTTTTTTTAATGGTGTTTAATATTACAGTATTTTAATATTTATGTTGTTTTTGTACAGATCAATAAATTATCATAAATTATTTAACAAAATTCTAATTACGAATTATATAAATTATATGTAATATACACTATACTGTTTTTCTTTCTCTATTTACCAATGTTTAGCATTTATGAATATGCGTACATTTATTTAAGAGTAAAAATAAAAACGTAAACAAACCACTCACCATTAAAATTCTATTCAGCTACGATTTTCTCTTAATAACGAAGAGAGTTATCATTGAAGCAGAAAACGAAAGAGATCGAACGACGACGACACGGAAAAGAAAAAACGAACGAAGAAATGTACAAAAAACGAACGTAAACAAAAAAATTAAAATTTTATTAATACTACAATAATTTCACAACTATACGATGCCAAATGATGTTTCAATACAATAACACTTCTTCTCCATTTACAAAAACAACAACATCAACACAGTATAACTGCTGAGCGAGCACAACCCCCACGATGATATTGGCACAAAAAAAAAAACAACAAAAAAGAACACACAAAAAGGAATCATACGGTTTTTTGTTAACACATTTATTTGATAAACTACCCGACGATATTGACTAGAATTTTATGCGTAAATGTTATTATGAACTTATTAAAATACACTAAAACACTTCACTACGACTAATTAACCGAAATTACCGAAAAACCACGAAGACCGTCGCGAGCACCGAATTAATGCAAACACCGCACAAAGAAATAGAAAATAAACTGACCAACAAGAATAGCGTCATTGCCAGTCTCAAAGAACATTGAAGAGGTGATCGATTTAGATGGGGTTTACACAATGAATGTAAAGGATTTTTTAGAGACTATTAACACAGAGCTTAAATGAATATTGGTTATGTCAGCAAAAGGGCTGAAGAAGATTAAATTTTGTTTGTATGATGAGTTTCCCAATTATTTAGTTTTCACATTAAAAAAAGTACTTGTGTAGGACCAAACATGACTTATTTTTGTAATATATTTGGATAAAAATTTTAATAATTTCGAGTTAATTATAATGGTTATAACAGATCGTCAAATGAAACCGACACACAAATATATATATATATATATATATATGTTCGTTTAATTAGGGTGACACAAAGTTCGACGGGACAGCTAGTTATAATAGATCTTAAAATCAAAAATATTTCATTAATTTATTTTGAATTTTAAAGTAAATAATTCACCTACATAAAGCATTTTTATTTTTTTGCACATTTACAGCCTGTTTTTGTAATTTGTTCCGTTCGTATTAAAACGTATACGTCGAAAATTTGGTTTTTGTAATAATTGCAAAAGCTTTCGTCTAGAAACGATTGAGCTTTGTCATGCGTTTTTAACCATTATTGCCAAAGTGTTTCTTTTGGTATCTTGTTGCAAATTTTCCAATAGAATTATTGCAAAATGAGGGTAACTCTGTTTATTGTTTATACAGTTTTTTTACATAAAAAGTGTCAAAGTAGAAAATTTAAAATGTTTGGTACGATTGCAATTAATTTTAATTATAAAGAAAAGCAAAATATTCCCCAAAGGAGAATACACGATGCCGAAAATATCCTTGAAATTCCAGAAGAGAGGTAGGAAGCAACAATTTTATACATGTATAATTACCATAGTCAGTGAGTGTTTTTTTTTCAGATTTGTTGCCAGTTTTCGGGTCAATAAAGAAATTTTCCTGTATTTATTGGATGAAATGGGTGCCAAACTGGGAAAGGCACGCCGAGACACCCATATTCCTGCCCAAACGAGATTGGCTATATTCCTATCATTCCTTGCCACGGGTGGCATATTTGTTATGTTCTTTTCACTAACAACACGCAAATTGTAATGAACAAATAGTTTTCTTTATTATTTTTTTTTTAAACGAATGGTATTTTCTCTTCGTTTGTTTTTGACATTTTTGTTCGTAAATAACGCACCGTTTTGTATAACAAAAACCAAAAAAAATACGAATACCAAAAGCTCTTTCCTATTTCTCACTCACTACAACCGGTAATTTGTTTGCGAAAACCAAAATGAGTAATCGTTCGTTTTTTCGACGAAATTAAAACGTATACGTCGAAAATTTGGTTTTTGTAATAATTGTAAAAGCTTTCGTCTAGAAACGATTGAGCTTTTGCATTCGTTTTTAACCATTAGTGCCAAAGTGTTTCTTTTGGTATCTTGTTGCAAATTTTCCAATAGAATTATTGCAAAATGGGGGTAACTCTGTTTATTGTTTACAAACAGTTTTTTTTTTACATAAAAAGTGTCAAAATAGAAAATTCAAAATGTTTGGTACGATTGCAATTAATTTTAATTATAAAGAAAAGCAAAATATTCCCCAAAGGAGAATACCTATGGCATTTAATGATACAACTACATTATTCCACTTGTTATCCACTTCAAATTTATTGGATCCGAAAACAGGACGGCCAGTTGCTAATTGTGGGTGAAGTTCCATGAGATCAACCAATTTTTGGAATTGGGCAATCGTTGTCCTTTTGTTGCTAGGGGTTCAAACAATTCAATATAATTTTTTACATTTCATAGGGATATATAATTTTTTACAAACCATTTCTTCTTATATTTCATCAGTATTTTCCATATTTGTTGCGTACTTTTCGCTAACAACACACAAATTGTAATGAACAAATAGTTTTCTTTATTATTTTTTTTTAAACGAATGGTATTTTCTCTTCGTTTGTTTTTGACATTTTTGTTCGTAAATAACGCACCGTTTTGTATAACAAAAACCAAAAAAATACGAATACCAAAAGCTCTTTCCTATTTCTCACTCACTACAACCGGTAATTTGTTTGCGAAAACCAAAATGAGTAATCGTTCGTTTTTTCGACGAACGAATGGACATTTTACATTTACAAAAACAGGCTGTAAATTTGGAACAATTTGGATTTGGGTAACGGAGAGAGCTGGAAATCTACAATTTTGAATGTCAGAGACAGAGAGTTAGAAAGAGGGACCAAACCCTTTGGTACTAAATTTAGTGGTGATGATGGTATGGAGGTTGTCTTGAATATGTGTACTTATGTGTTCGAAAAGTTCTAAATGGAACTGAATGATCTACTGACGGCGTTGGCTGGCTGACAGCTTGCTCCGGCAACAGCTCAGTCTTTGGGGCCGCAGTTCTTGTCAATAGATTAGACCTCGATAAAGTGGACAAAAAAAAAAAACAAAACATCTATAGCCAGCGGGAGGACAAACAAAAGATAGCAACAGCAAATAGCATGACAGTAAAATAGGTTCTTGTCCGTCTGAAATCAATTGGTTTATTGGGCACTTTTCTATGGTATTAGGTGCCAGGAGAGATCCCACCCCACCATGGTATTCCTATTCTCCATTTTTTATCAGGGAATACCCCATACTTTCCCCACCTGTTTTCAATCTACGTTTTCTTACCCATTCTTAGTTTAGTTGTCCATATCACAAGACTTTTTGTTTAATTTTTAAAGCCAAAACGTTATAATATTTTTATTCATTAAAAGCCTTTCATTGGGTTTCGAATTTACATTGAGGTAGCCAATAGTTCATGGGGTTTTTGTAATTCATTTCAAATATCATCGAATATACAGTTTAGTTAAAAAAAAAATCAAACCAAAAAAAAAAATCAATCAAAATTTATATCAAATAGAATATTAGGTAGTCGACAATGTGCACGCCAAACATTTACTCCTCTTCTTCTTCTTTCTTTTCAGGACTTTCTAAGGGCTTGGACGCTGAAGGTGGCTTTTGTGTTGGATGCTGGATTCTCCCAATATGTAATGCAAGTAGGTAAGTTATGTTTATAGTATTAGCGTATAATTATATTCCGAATTATTATATATTAAATTTTCTTTTTTATTATTCTTTATTATAGCCTAAGGACAAACAAAGGAAGTGGTCGCCTATAAAAACCAACGACAAACGCTAGGACAACAACGGAGGATGGTCACCTAACCCAGAGTTGAGCTCAATTCGGAGTCCTAACCACCTGCACCTCAACGACAAGGTAAGTACAATTTAATATTATTTCACCTTTGTTTACCCTTTTTTATCCTTTTAATGCTTCTTCTTTCTTTACATGGAAACAAAATCAACCCGGAATTTAACTATCTGCTGGTCGTCCGTCTGTCTGTCCGGAGTTTCAGTGTCTTAGGTCTATTGGGTGAATATACCAGCGCATGCCGGATTGGCTATGCGTTAAATCAGCGCCTCCCTCGTTGGACTTGGACGGCGCAGTGTGTGACTCCCTTTGGATTTATGTAGATTGTATTTAAAAAAAATGCATAGATGTTTTTTTTTTCTTCCTTTTTTTTATATATATATATGTATCGATCAATAAAAATGTCGATTTTCAAATTTAAATTTGACTTCTTGCTGTTCGGGGAGATCACACGTCCAGTCTTCTTCGCAGGTGTATTTAAAAAGGACAGTTTTCCTATCATTTTTTTTCCAGGAAATTTCTCCTACCCTCTTATTAATTTTCTTTTATCCCCCTTTATGACGTTTGCCAACTGTTATACACAACAGCAGTTTTGTGCGTGCTATCAATTTTTCTTCTTCTTCTTCTTCTTCTTTTAAATTTAACCCTACAAGGCGCACACCACAAACCCCACTATCCTGCCGATATCCTTATCAAAGGATAGGAGGGAAAAATGTGCGACATTAAGTGATAAAAATCTATGTAAAAATATGTATTTGTTTGGGCACTACACTAAAAAAAATAAAATAAACGTTTGGCATACCTACAAATTCTAATTTGGCATCCCTAAAGCCAATTTTCCCGTTTTCCGGGGAGAATATTCGGCTAAACTATCATGAAACATTTACC
>NW_026879197.1:0-25435 GCF_032173495.1 Musca vetustissima
TCTCTCTACCGACACGTATCAATAGTGCTCAGAGCAGAAATTCCAGGTTATAACAAAAATAAACTCCACATTGTTGACTTGGCCGCCTCTGATCGAAGTCGTTCTTCGAATCAATCCGGTACATTGAACCAGTTCGTGTCGTGAAATTCATTTTGCATTTGATTGTTTTGAAAATGGTACAGATCTGGACATAACTGCCATATTAGATCATTTTTGAGCGATTTCATCTGAATGGTGCATCAAACAGAAAGAGTTTGTTCGATGGAGATGAAATTTTCGAAGTGTATAAATCACACAATTTCGTCCGTTTTCATTTTAGTGACCCTCTAAATATGATAGGCGTCATATAGTCGACCTCGTTTTATCGCATGCCGTTAAACTATTGTGTTCATAAACATTGCACTGTATACAGTATGAGATAACATCGAGCTAGTGCCTCTAACGATTTAGTCCAATGTATACGAAGTTGGAATGTGTTCGAGCTACCTTTCTTTGTCAAATTATTCGCATAAAGTTAATCTTCTCCTGGCGGCAAGATGTAGTCCTACTTAAAGCAATACGAAATAATAAATGTGCAGAACCGAACAGAATGTTCACCGTGGGACAACATGCATAACAGGAGCTTAGAACCATTTTCAAAAACTTAAAATTTAAAACTTAACTTTAATTGGTTTAGGGAGTTTCTAAAAGTGGAAACAAAAGAAGAAGATACTTGGCTTTCTTTGGCATCATAAAACGTATATCCTTAATTTATAATCAAAAATTCCACCTTGGGAAAATATGTTTCTTCCATAAAGTTTTTAAAGCTTGGTCACTTTATGGTTCACGTTTTCCCTTGAGTCGTCTAAGAAATTTATTCATTCTCACTGTTTCTCCTCATTAACTCCATAATCATCTTCACCGAGCTTTCATTATCTTTGTCATCACCCACACACCAACACCCGAAGCAGTGGTGAGAGCATCATCCTCAGTTGAATATGTTGTGTGGCTTAACAATTTGTTTTCCATCCATCCACCCCAACCCACCCTTTTGCCAACGAACAGAAAAGAGTTCATAAATAGTTCAAAGACTTTGATAATTTCTTCTTAACAATTGTTTCTTCACATACGCTGAGTGTAAAGTGAAAATTATTACGAGCAACTTTGTATTTTGTCGTGACAACCAGTGGCTGAATGGCTGGTTGACTGGTTGGTTGGCTGACTGTCTGGGCTGATGCTGCTGTTGCCACAAAAGCAACTGCTTCAGGCGGGCATGCAGGAGGTTTTCTCCACAACAAATTTACATAAAAAATTAATGAAAGTTTTGCAAAGAACAAAAAAGTTTGTTTTTCTTCTTTTAGATTTTTCCAGCTAACGTAGAATAAATGACACCATACGCATTCGAACACACACACACACACACTCACTTACACCAACACACAGCATACATACACGCAAATATCGTGTATTTCTCTTAACCATAATTTTTGCATAAATATGAAAAATGTTTGTTCGTTACCAAACAATAAATTAATTTTAAAAGAGAGTTAAAAGAAAAATAATTTTCATGTTTTTTTTTTATACCCTTAACCACACTGTGGTACAGGGTATTATGTCTTTGTGCATATGTTTGTAACAGGCAAAGGGAAACGAGATATACACATGGTTCCTTTTGAGAATATGCATAGAATCACTTTCTAAGTCGATTTATGCATGTCCGTCCGTCCGTCTGTCTGTCTGTCTGTCCATGTATTTTTGTGAGCAAAGTACAGGTGGCATTTATGATCCGAATTGGATGAAATTTGGCACAGGTCACTTATTCGGTCCAAGGACGAACCCTATTGAAATTGGGAAAAATCGGTTCAGATTTAGATATAGCTCCCATATATATATTTAACCGATTTAATGTAAACGGTCCCTATATATCTTTCGATTTGCACGAAATTTGGTACAGCCTAATCATTTAAGTCTAGAATGATTTCTGTCAAGTTTCGTGAAAATCGGTCCAGATTTAGATATATCTCCCATATATAGTTTCTTTCGATTTCATGTAAATGGTGCCCCACAGTCCCTATATATCTCTTGATTTGCACGAAATTTAGCATAACGCACTGAAAAAAGCCTAGAGTGATGTTTGCCAAGTTTCGAGAAAATCGGTCCAGATTTAGATATAGGTCCCATATATAGTTTCGTCCGATTTCATGTAAATGGTGCCCCAAAGTCCCTATATATCTTTTGATTTGCACGAAATTTGGCATTACGCACTGAATTAAGCCTAGAGTTATGTCTGCCAAGTTTCGAGAAAATCGGTCCAGATTTAGGTATAGCTCCCATATATAGTTTCGTCCGATTTCATGTAAATGGTGCCCCAAAGTCCCTATATATCTTTCGATTTACACGAAATTTGGCATAACGCACTGAATTAAGCCTAGAGTGATGTCTGCCAAGTTTCGAGAAAATCGGTCCTGATTTAGATATAGCTCCCATATATAGTTTCGTCCGATTTCATGTAAATGGTGCCCCAAAGTCCCTTTATGTCTTTCGATTTGCACGAAATTTGGCATAACGTACTGAATTGAGTCTAGAATGATGTCTGCCAAGTTTCGTGAAAATCGGCGAACCCTATTGAAATTGGGAAATATCGGTTCAGATTTAGATATAACTCGCATATATATATATATATATATTTAAACGATTTAATGTAAACGGTCCCTATATATCGTTCGACTTGCACGAAATTTGGTACAGCCTAATCATTTAGGTCTAGAATGATGTCTGCCAAGTTTCGTGAAAATCGGTCCAGATTTAGATATAGCTCCCTTATATAGTTTCGTCCGATTTCATGTAAATGGTGCCCCAAAGTCCCTCTATATCTTTTGATTTGCACGAAATTTGGCAAAACGTACTGGATAGAGCCTAGAATTATGTCTGCCCAGTTTCGAGAAAATCGGTCCTGATTTAGATATAGCTCCCATATATAGTTTCGTCCGATTTCAGGTAAATGGTGCAACAAAGTCGCTATATATCTTTCGATTTGCACGAAATTTTGCATAACGTACTGAATTGAGCTTAAAGTGATGTCTGCCTTGTTTCGTGAAAATCGGTCCAGATTTAGATATAGCTACCTTTTATTATAGATTGATTTTAAGTAATTGACGCACCAAGGAACCAATAGGCTGATAGTAAAGTTCTGAAATTAGTATAACCTAACCTGTGACAGGTTTGTTTGAAATCGCTTAATATTTGGATAGATCTTCCATTTATATTTTCGGCCAATTTCAAGTAAATTGGGCATCAAACTCCTCATGTTAGTCAGATTGACATCAAGTTTTGAGCAACGTACAAAATTGAGCATAGAATTATGTACTTTCGTTTTCTATTTATATTTGTTTGAAGTCGATTGACATACTTTATGAATAGATCTAGGTAGATTCACATTTAGATAAATATCACATATTTTTTTTTCATCCAATTTTATGTTAATAGTCCGGTTTAATATACCCATAGTGGTGAAGGGTATCATATAGTCGGCCCCGTCAGAGTTTACTACTTTCCTTACTGGTTTTTTTTTTTTTTTTTGAGCTGAGAAAAGTTGTAGTGCTAAGAAAATAGTTTATTATACCCTTCACCACATTGTGGTACAAGGTATTATGGCTTTGTGCATATGTTTGTAACAGCCAAAAGGAAACGAGATAGACCCTTTTGAGAATATATATAAAATCACTTTCTGAGTCGATTTATGCATATCCGTCCGTCTGTTGGTGTTAAAATGTAAACAAAGTACAGGTCGCACTTATGATCCGAATTGGATGAAATTTGGCACAGCTCATTTGTTTGGCCCAAGGACGAACCCTATTGAAATTGGGAAAAATCGGTTCAGATTTATATATAGCTCCCATATATAGTTTCGTCCTATTTCATTTAAATGGTGCACCAAAGTCCCTATATATCTTTCGATTTGCACGAAATTTGGCATAACGTACTGAATTGAGCCTAGAGTGATGTCTGTCAAGTTTTGTGAAAATCGGTCCAGATTAAGATATAGCTCCCATATATAGATTCGGCCGATTTCATGTAAATGGTGCATTAAAGTCCCTATATATCTTTCGCTTTGCACAAAATTTAGCATAACGTACTGAATTGAGCCTAGAGTGATGTCTGCCAAGTTTCGTGAAAATCGGTCCAGATTTAGATATAGCTCCCATATATAGTTTCGTCCGATTTCATGTAAATGGTGCACCAAGGTCCCTATATAACTTTCGATTTGCACGACATTTGGCATAACGTACTGAATTGTGCCTAGAGTGATGTCCGCCAAGTTTTGTGAAAGTCGGTTCAGATATAGATAAAGCTCCCATATATATTTTCGTCCGATTTAAGATAAATGGTGCACCAAAGTCCCTATATATCTTTCGATTTGCACGAAATTTGGAACAGCGTAATGAATTTGGTATAGAATGTGTGTGTTCCTAAAAATCGGACCTGATTTAGATATAGCTCCCTTCTTAATAAATCCACGCCTCAGTTGGCCCTTGAAAAATATTCTTTAATAAATCCACGCCTCAGTTGGCCCTTGAAAAATATTCTTTAATAAATCCACGCCTTAATTGGCCCTTGAAAAATATTCTTTAATAAATCCACGCCTCAGTTGGCCCTTGAAAAATATTCTTTAATAAATCCACGCCTCAGTTGGCCCTTGAAAAATATTCTTTAATAAATCCACGCCTCAGTTGGCCCTTGAAAAATATTCTTTAATAAATCCACGCCTCAGTTGGCCCTTGAAAAATATTCTTTAATAAATCCACGCCTCAGTTGGCCCTTGAAAAATATTCTTTAATAAATCCACGCCTCAGTTGGCCCTTGAAAAATATTCTTTAATAAATCCACGCCTCAGTTGGCCCTTGAAAAATATTCTTTAATAAATCCACGCCTCAGTTGGCCCTTGAAAAATATTCTTTAATAAATCCACGCCTCAGTTGGCCCTTGAAAAATATTCTTTAATAAATCCACGCCTCAGTGGCCCTTGAAAAATATTCTTTAATAAATCGACGCCTCAGTTGGCCCTTGAAAAATATTCTTTAATAAATCGACGCCTCAGTTGGCCAGTAATCCTAGGAATACACAAGTAATCCTTCTGGTTATTTCATACATTTGTATTTATAATTTTATTTAATCTTAATATTTATTCCTTATCCTTTTTCATTAGAACATGTTCCTTTTTTTTTGTCCTTTTAATCATTTCCAATTTGTGGCTGTTACTAAGGCTGGCTTAAGGATAACAAAGAAAAAATAGATATTATCTCCTTGTCTGTGAAGGCGAAACAATTGTTGTCGCACGCTTTTATCTCGTTTTCATTTGGCTTTTCTTCGCAGTTGGTTGTTTTCTTTTTCAATGTTGTTGTTGTTATTGCTGTTGTTTTATTTTCTTTTTTCCTGAACACTTCAAAGTATTTGCATTTCCTTAAAGGAGAACAAAATAAGAGAAAAAAAATAACAACCCAGCTTTGGCCAGATCAAAGTAGGATTACACAGCCAGGACATAAAAAAGAGGCAGCAACAACAACAACAAGAACATCAACTATGAAACATTGTAGTTGCTTCTAACAACAAGAGATTCCCTATAGGCTCTTGATGGCACGGTTATTTTTTCATTCTTCTTTTCACCTCTAACAGGATGTAAGTTGGTGGTAACCAGTACTTCTGCTGCTGCTACACTGGCGTTAGTACGGGCGGATATATGCTGTGGCTTGTTTTCTGATTTGTATTTTCATTTCAGTTTTTCCGTTCCATTTAATTTTGTATTATTTTATATGGCCGCCGTCGCAGTTTCCCTGGTGCAATTGTGGTGGACTTTAGACTTATGATTTTGTTTATTTTTTTCATCATCGTCAACTTTCCTTTCTTCGTTGATAATTCCCTCCGCCTACATTATCCGTTGAGATGTTCCGATTATTTGCATATAAACATAGGTTGGTTGTTTTTTTTTCTGTATGGCTAGGACTATAGAATCCCATAGAATCCACAGAAAGGCATTGATTGTTGTTCTATATATCTGTAATAAAATATTGTTATAAATTTGCATAATGAAGCATGACTTTATTTTATAGATTTTATTCTGGCTGAAGGATACAATAAGTGTAGCATGGCCATTTTGGGAACCATTTAATTTGATGGTTGATAAGCCTAATTATACCCTTCAGGCAAAAGAAAACGAGATAGGCACATGGTTCCTTTTGAGAATATGCATAAAAACACTTTCTGTCCATATACGCATGTCCGTCTGTCCGTCCGTCCATTTATTTCGGTGAACAAAGTAAAGGTTATGATCCGATTTGGATGAAATTTGGCATTGGTCACTTATTTGGCCCAAGGACGAACCCTATTGAAATTGGGAAAAATTGGTTCAGATTTTGATATAGCTCCCATATATATTTTCGTCCGATTTAATGTAAATTGTGCACCAAAGTCCCTATATATCTTTCGATTTGCACGAAATTTGGCACAGCGTACTGAAATGAGCCTAGAGTGATGTGTGCTAAGTTTTTTGAAAATCAGGTCAGATTTAGATATAGCTAACATATATATTTTCGTCCGATTTAATGTAAATGGTCTACCATTTATAGCTAACATATATATTTTCGTCCGATTTAATGTAAATGGTCTACCAATGTCAGTATATATCTTTCGATTTGCACGAAAATTGGCACCGCGTACTGAATTGATCCTAGAATGATGTGTGCTAAGTTTCCTGAAAATCGGTTCAGATTTAGATATAGCTTCCATATATAGTTTTGTCCGATTTTATTTAAATTGTGCACCAAATCCCCTATATATCTTTCGATTTGCACGAAATTTTGCATAGTATACTGAATTGTGTCTAGAATGATGTGTGTCAAGTTTCGAGGAAATCGGTTTAGATTTAGATATAGCCCCTATATATATGTTCGTCCGATTTAAGGTAAATGTGGCATCAAAGTCCCTACATATCTTTCAATTTGCACGAAATTTGGAATAGGGTACTGAATTAGGTCCAGAATAGTATGTGCTAAGTTCCGTGAAAACCGGTTCAAATTTAGGTATAGCTTCCATTTATATTCTCGCCTGATTTAATGTAAATTGTGCACTAAAGACCCTACAATGTACTGAAGTTACTATAATTGACTGGTTTGTACCTTGAAAAATTTATTTACAGAAAATTTGTGATTATACCCTACACAAC
The DNA here is from genome assembly GCF_032173495.1 of Musca vetustissima. Lineage (NCBI taxonomy): Eukaryota > Metazoa > Arthropoda > Insecta > Diptera > Muscidae > Musca > Musca vetustissima. The sequence continues at coordinate 7,199 of NW_026879197.1, forward strand.
TATGTTTTCAGGGTATTATAGCTTTGTGCAGCCAAAAACTTTATTTTTGTCAGTTTTTCTGGTCGCTCCAGTTATATTGCCTTAGGTACTCGGATGCGGGAGTTACACTTAAATATTTACAGGGGCTTACGTATTTATATATTATTTAGTTACCTATTACTACACTGGAGGGCGGAAATATAGCGCTGATCGCTTTGAAATATTCCATGAGGTTCCATTTATGGTCAAGGACAACGCCTAAAATGTTAGGTGAGGATCAGATAATAATTTTTCGGATAAAGTGGATCGAAAACTTAATTATTTGTACTTTTCGAGTCGAAAGCCGAACATCACAACACAACCCACGGTGAAGGACAAGTAATTAGAGGGGTTGTACTGATTATTAGTAACATTTGCTGACCACTATCCAGTCAAAAGTGTGCAAATATCGTGAAATATTGCCCAATCTCAGAATATAGAACCACAGAAAGTTAGATGTTAATGGAGGTTGTGTAGGGTATCGTATGGTCCGACTATACTACTCCGATCACTGTTTTTTTTCTGTATTTGTATTTACATTTGATGTTGTAGTAGTTCTGCGTGTTCGTGGGGATTTTGTGCCTTTGAGAAGAAAATATATCCCTACCATAGCTCGTGTGTTAAGTTTCTTGAAAATTAGATTTGGAGTCTAATTAAATTTCATGTCAATATTCCTTCAAAAGGAGACGTCTGTTACGATACATATGTAGAATATACCCAAAGTGGTGAAAGGTATCATATAGTCGGCCCAGTTCGACCTTACTACTTTCCTTAAATATTTACAGCCTGTTTTTGTAAAATTCCAAACGAACGAATTCGAGTGACTTTCGACTAAACGTTTATTTATGTTTATAAATGTTTTCTGATTCAAAACAAAAATAAATGACATATTTTTCAAAACCAAGGAGTTTGGTCGTAAGTCACTCGAATTCGTTCGTTTGGAATTTTACAAATACAGGCTGTTAGTAATTTCGGCAAATCATTTTTTATTCACCGAGAATCTGATATGTAAAATAATAACCACTTTAATAAGCACATCCTTAACCTATTCAATTAATACCTTACTATTACCGACTATGGGTGGGACTTTTCTATGGGGAAAGTCCGTCATCTTTATATTGTGGCAATGTCATCACACGAATCTATTCGGAGGGAAAATGGTGCTAAAACTCGAAAAAATTTCCGAAAATGGATCGGATTCTTTTCAAGGGAATATATGAAAACTTGAACCTATATAAACAAATTTCCTCAAAAATGTGATTTACCCTCTACTTTTGGCTAAATATGCACCTACATAATTATTTCAGCCTTCAAGAACATTAGGAAACAAACGGGTTAAGTCTTAAAATATTGCACATGGGTCCGTACATTATATGAGATCTATACCAAAAACCTAAACCGATATCCTGACACCTCAAGAGAACCTGAATTTATCAATTTAGAGATAATTCAGTTAAACATGGTGTACAAAACCCCGAATTATGTGGAGTACCATTATATGGGAGTAATTCAGAAACTTGAACAAATTTTGAGAATTTTTCGTAGGGAGATTTTAGTCTCCATTTGTTTGAAAAACGTTCCCAATATACCGAAATTTGAGATATGGCGGTATATGAGGGCTACTATTCTTACTATGAGGAGATTCAACGAAATGTGCCCAAAATAATCAAAATAACGAATATTGGGTGGTATGGATATATATGGTGGCTACAATACTAACCACACCAGGAGAAGTAGCAATGTATGTGATATTTTAATGATCTATCTTAAATATTGCCAACGAAATGACAAATTTTATATACTAGGTATAGAAAGGGCTCGTATCGATTTAGGCATAACAAATTTTGAAAACTACGATGGCGGTTTTGCAAAAGAAGTTTAGAAGATTGTCACAGGAGACGAAAGCATGTCAAATCCAACGAAAGATGTTGGAGGAAAATGGTCATTTGTTTATTTCGCGACTGTGAAAGCAAAGTAGGAAAATCAGTTCCAAAAGCCTCCAAGAAAGTTTGAAAGACGGGTTTTTTTCTGCGAAGAGAGACGGTATCGTAGTCGGTATTGGTACCTCGTCTAAAAATAGCGTGCACAAAATTTCATTCATGCTATTATTTAGCTATCCAGATTTTTATAAGTTGAGAAATATATCTGTAGAAATAGTCCCATATATTGAAAAGGCGCCATGAAGGATTCCGCCTCACTATCGGTATTTAGATTATTTGGTTAAGTCACAGTTTCTCAGCGAAGCAATCACAATTTGGTACTCCAGATTTTTGGAGGGTGATAAACATAACAAAACATCATTGCAGAAAATGTCCAATATAGGCCCCTGTTTTGGTATAGCCTCTATACAAATATCACTCATTCTTTACGGTATGTTCGAGGACCCATCCTAATTCTCCTTTCTGAGTGTTTGTAATTATACCCTTCACCACACTGTGGTACAGGGTATTATGTCTTAGTGCATATGTTTGTAACAGGCAAAAGGAAAAGAGATAGACACATGGTTCCTTCTGTGAATATGCATAGAATCACTTTCTGAGTCGATTTAAGCTTGTCCGTCCGTCTGTCTGTACATGTATTTTTGTGAGCAAAGTACAGGTCGCATTTATGATCCGAATTGGATGAAATTTGGCACAGCTCATTTGTTTGGCCCAAGGACGAACCCTATTGAAATTGGGAAAAATCGGTCCAGATTTAGATATCGCTCCCATATATAGTTTCGTCCGATTTCATGTAAATGGTCCACCAAAATCCCATATATAGTTTCGTCCGATTTCATGTAAACGGTGCACCAAAATCCCTATATTTCTTTCGTTTTGCACGAAATTTGACACAACGTACTGAATTGAGCCTAGAGTGATGTCTGCCAAGTTTCGTGAAAATCGGTCCAGATTTCTATGTAGCTCCCATATATAGTTTCGTCCGATTTCATGTAAAAGGTGCACCAAAATCCCTATATTTCTTTCGATTTGCACGAAATTTGGCACAACGTACTGAAGTGAGCCTAGAGTGATGTCTGCAAAGTTTCGTGAAAATCGGTCCAGATTTATATATAAGTCCCATATATAGTTTCGTCCTATTTCATGTAAATTGTGCACCAAAGTCCCTATATATTTCTCGATTTGCACGAAATTTGGCAGAACGTACTGAATTGAGCCTATAATGATGTCTGCCAAGTTTCGTGAAAATCGGTCCTGATTTAGATATAGCTCCCATCTATAGTTTCGTCCGATTTCATGTAAATGGTACACCAAAGTGCCTATATATCTTTCAATATGCACGAAATTTGACATAACGTACTGAATTGAGCCTAGAATGATGTCTGCCAAGTTTCGAGAAAATCGGTCCAGATTTCTATGTAGCTCCCATATATAGTTTCGTCCGATTTCATGTAAAAGGTGCACCAAAATCCCTATATTTCTTTCGATTTGCACGAAATTTGGCACAACGTACTGAAGTGAGCCTAGAGTGATGTCTGCAAAGTTTCGTGAAAATCGGTCCAGATTTATATATAAGTCCCATATATAGTTTCGTCCTATTTCATGTAAATGGTGCCCCAAAGTCTCTATATATCTTTCGATTTGCACGAAATTTGGCAGAACGTACTGAATTGAGCCTATAATGATGTCTGCCAAGTTTCGTGAAAATCGGTCCTGATTTAGATATAGCTCCCATCTATAGTTTCGTCCGATTTCATGTAAATGGTGCACCAAAGTCCCATATATCTTTCGATTTGCACGAAATTTGGCATTACATGATGTGCATGATGTGTGCTGAGTTTCGTGAAAATCGATTCAGATTATGATATATATATTTTCGTCCGATTTAATCTAAGCAATGTACCAAGTTCTTACGTTGCATAGCGTTTTGAGTTTAATCCAGAATAATGTGTGCCAAGTTTAGTGAAAATCGGTTGAGATTTGGTTGTAGCTTCCTTATATTATAGATTGATTTTAAGTAATTGACGCACCAAGGATCCAATATATGGCTGATAAGAACACAACGTACTGAAATCAGTTTAGCCTAACCTGTGACAAGTCTCGTTCTAGGTCGTTTCACATGTAGATAAATATCACATATTTTATTTCATACAATTTCATAATAATAGTCCTGTTTAATATACCCATAGTGGTGAAGGGTATCATATAGTCGGCCCCGTACGACTTTACTACTTTCCTTACTGGTTTTTTTTTCTCGAAAAATAAACAATCGAATTTACATGACAGAATCATTTGTTTTTAAACCTTCCACCATAAGGTGAATAAACGTAGACCTACGTTTTTGGTAAAGGCCCCATATAACACCCCAATATGTTCCTTTGGCATTTTTTCAACCGAATTGGCTGTAATTTAGTATTTTAGGTTCTTACACCTCCGTACTAGGCGTGATATATAATCAATATTATCCAGTATTTTGGTAAAGTTTTTTCTTGGCACATTTTTTATAAAATTGTTTGAAATTTTATACTTTTAATCTTTATTGGACTGATTGTCCAGGTCTGAGTTCAGCCGTCAGAGCCCCACTATTCGGTATTTTGGGGATTTCAGACATATTATTCAATCGTCACGCATTATTTTCGGATACTCGAGATTCTAGGACAACATGAGTTATCTCCTGGAAGGTGCGATCGCTTTCAGATATTATGCTTGCTCTAATATCCACCTCATAGTCTGAAGAAAACTTATTACGAGTACTAATATATGGTACCGAATCATAAACTTTAGAACAGTTATCCAGAAAAAATTGTATTATTGTTTTTATACCCTTCACCATTCTGGTACAGTAGCCGACAAAAGGAAATGAGATAGAACCAGGGTTCCTTTTGAGAATGTGCATAGAATCACTTCCTGAATCGATTTGCATGTCCGTCAGTCTGTTGATGTACACTTGTAAACAAAGTAAAGGTCGCATATATGATCCGATTTATATGCAAATTTATTGGTGAAAATCGGTTCATATTTCGATATAGCTCCCATATATAATATCGTCCGTTATGATGTAAATGCTTAATCAAATTTACATTTTTTACCTGATTAAAACGAAATTTTGCAATTCTGGGACCAGAAAATGAGCGGTATTGGTGTAGGACAATTATTTCGTATTAATAGAGACATAGTCGATCACGTCGACCACTGGACATCGAGAGGAGAATTCGTGCCTGAGGATCTGTAAGTCATAATTACCTTTTCAATTTTAATATATTCCTCATATCGGATCGCTTTTCCAGAGTATATAAAATGACATGGGAAAATATACCACTTCCCGGCAGGTGGGTTTTCAGGTAATGAGAGTATGCTTTCATTTTGGTTTCAAAAATAACCTCCTTTTACCTTAATATGGATCCATGTTTTAATGTAGAATGCACCCATCGCATTACTTTAAATGGGATTTTAAATAATGTTCATGGTTTCTATGTATGACCCCATAAAAATACCGATCTTTAATATATAAAATATTGAAGATAATAACAATTACCTCTGCAGCACTAACTAAAAATAACTGCTGAATTCTCTTATTACCTCGAAAGTAGTAGTTTAGTCCTCCAAACACATTTTTCTTTACGGTCACAACCAAGCGTTCACTTCTTCTTATTTGCTGATATGACTTAACTGGATTTCTTTACCTTTACCTTTCCTCGGTTATCCTTCTCACATTTTTCTTTTTCGGCATTTTAGATTTTCATTTGGATTTTGGGGAAACACCAATTACACTGCAGATACAATATTTCATTCATTAGAAGGCTTTAGTGATAGCACTATACCACCACCAAAAACTGAAAACATCCTTTATTCAGGCGTGGTTACTTTGTAGCATTTCGCATTACTATCTACCATCCATGTTTCGTTATCGTGGAGCGAGGTTCGAGATCGGTCATTGTGTAACTAATTACCAAGAAACACGTAAAACCTTGACGTGAATTGTGCCCTACGTCCGAATAATGTTTATGCCTTACGGCCAGTTTTCGCCAACATCGAAGGCGAGAGGCAGCAACAGCCAGCAAATCAGCATCAACATCGACATGGTTGTAAAAAATATAACAACAACAACAACACCAACAACAGCGGAAATGCCTTTGGTCAAAATAAATTGGCGTGTAGTCCCACTAAAGAAGAAAAAACTAGTAATGAAGACCCCGTTAAGTAATGGAATCAAACCATGAAAGAATCCGAACATTTTTGGATTTTTTTCTCACTTCGTTTTTTTATGTTTTCAGTTAGCTGATCTACTCCTTTTAAGGCTAAAACGTTGGGTTATTGCTATTGGAAAATTACTCGCACACAAGCAAACAGAAACACACCAAAATGCGGTGGTAAAAGGCCATGCTATCAGAATTTTGTTAACTATGCTGAAGAGTTGTTTTTGTGTTAGAAGATTGTATGGTGATAGTGGTGGTAATAGAAAGCACGCGGTGCACCCTAGGCCCTCTTAAAAGGCATGCTTCCCCGTTTAAAGGCACTCTCTTTAAATTGTGTATAGTCTTTTTCTAGAGATCAGTCGGGTATATGTTCAGCTGGTGTGGTCCAGGGTCCTATGTCTACCTTACACAGGTGATTTTGGGATATAACAACTATCTTCAGTTCGATAGATCTTTAGGAATCACATACCAATCAATCTAGTCTTAATATACCATATAAACTACAGAACTAACTTTCAGCAGGCTTGGTTTATGGAGGCCACCTTCAGTTGATCTGTTCTGCTGATACCACTTCCTACTGGGTGGCTCTTTAGGAGATCCATCAAAGACTCAGTCGTCTTTGCAGGCTGCTTCCACCTGGCTGGGTATATAGAGACCACCTTTAGCTGCTGGGATCTATATGGGCCACCTTCAGATGACTGGGTCTATAGAGATCACCTACATGTGGCTGGAATTATAGAGACCTTCTTCAGATTGTTTGGTGTATAGGAACCTCTTTCATCTGCATGGGTCTATAGAGACTATCTTTCCCTGGTCTATGATAGGCTCTTCAGTTCTATGGCTCTATGGATTTACCTTCATCTGAGTAGGCTTTTGAGATCACCTTCATTGTTTGGGTGTATTAAAGCCGTCCTCAGATGGTTGGTCTGTAAAGAAGACCACCTTCAGCTGGTTCATAGAGACTGGTCTATAGAAAAGACCATCATCAGAGCTGGTCTATAGAGAACACCACCTTCAGCTGGCCTGTCTATAGAGAAGACCACCTTCAGCTGGCCTGTCTATAGAGAAGACCACCTTCAGCTGGCCTGTCTATAGAGAAGACCACCTTCAGAGCTGGTCTATAGATAAGACCACCTTCAGAACTGGTCTATAGAAAAGACCACCTTCAGAGCAGGTCTATTAAGAATAACACATTTAGAGCTGGTATATAGAGAAGACCACCTTCAGAGTTTGTCTATAGAGAAGACCATCTTCAGAGTTGGTATATAGAGAAGACCATCTTCAGAGTTGGTATATAGAGAAGACCACCTTAAGATTTTGTCTATAGAGAAGACGACCTTAAGCTGACCCACCTTCAGAGCTGGTCTATAGAGAAAACCATCTTCAGAGCTGGTCAATAGAGAAGGCCACCTTCAGAGCTGGTCTATAGAGAAAGCCACCTTCAGAGCTGGTCTATAGAGAAGGCCACCTTCAGAGCTTGTCTATAGAGAAAGCCACCTTCAGAGTTGGTCTATAGAGAAGACCACCTTCATAGCTGGTCTATAGAGAAAGCCACCTTGAGAGCTGGTCTATAGAGAAGACCACCTTCAGAGCTGGTCTATAGAGAAGGCCACCTTCAATTCTGGTCTACAGAGAAGACCACTTTCAGGGCTGGTCTATAGAGAAGATCACCTTCAGCTGGCCTGTCTATAGAGAAGACCTCCTTCCGAGCTGATCTATAGAGAAGACGATCTTTCAAGCTATAGAGAACTGGTTTAAAAAGACCACTATCAGAGCTGGTCTATAGAGATCCCTTCAGAGTTGGTCTATAGAGACCATATGCAGAGCTGGTCTATGAAGTCCACCTTCAGACTCTCCTTTCAAAGATGGTCTATGGAGACTACGTTCAGATCTTTTCTATAGAGACTCCTTTCAAAGCTGTTTTGTAGATACCACCTTCAGAGCTGGTCTATATAGAACGCCTTCGGAACCAGCTTTGATAGTGTTCTCTATACACCATCGAAGATTGTCTATGGAGACCACGTTCAGAGCTTTTCTATAGAGACTCCTTTCAAAGCTGGTCTATAGATACCACCTTCAGAGCTGGTCTATATAGACCCCCTTCAGAACCAGCTTTGATAGTGGTCTCTATACATTATCAAAGCTGGTCTATGGAGACCACGTTCAGAGCTGGTGTATAGGGACAACCTGGTCTATAGAAATCATGTTCAAAGCACGTCTAAGGATACCACCGTCAGAGCTGCGGTCTATAAAGAGATTTCAGAGATGTCCTACAGCGAGCACCGTCAGATGACTGGGTCTATTGACAACATCTTCGGCTGGCTGGGTATATAGACCAATTTCACTTTCGCTGGATCCAGAGAAAACGACAACCTTCAGCTGATCCTATTGATAAGACCTCCCTCAGCTGGTTCAGTATCGAAGACCACCTTCAACTGATCCTATAAAGAAACCCTTCTTTAGGTGGATTTATAAGAAGACCACCATCAGCTGGTTCGACCATCGGCTATATAGGCTCCTGTTGGTTCGACCATGCAGATTGTCTCCTAGCGCATCTCCTTCTTGTAATACATTCCGCATTCGACTCGATCTTATATTTTATTATGTTCACACAACTACAACCGCACCGAATTTTGGTGTACCTAAGTTATGTTGTGTAGCTGGTTTTTTACGTTTTCCTATAGCAAAACATTCTAACGGTTATTTGTTGCAAGCAACCAAGCCAGCTAGCTGGCAGCCAAGACTCAATAGACCCAAGTATGGAATGCACTGAGGCAGTCCTTCATTACTTGGCATAGTTTATGTGCTTCCGGGCATTTCATTCTACAGCCGAACGAACTGATTAATTGCCACTTGAGTCGAAAACGCGCGGAAAACAAGACAGTTTAACCGACAGCAAACACCGCAACCAGCAACCTCCGTATAACCATCGCAGAGAATGTAATTCACTGTTACTTGTGGAAAACGAAAAAAATCCCATTGATTTTGTTTTTGTTGCTGCTGCACCACTCCATTCCAGTCTTTGGGGTTCAACATAAACACTCACACACCCATACCCATTTTTTGGGTCATACAGATATGCTGGCTTGCAGTAAATATGGTGCAGATGTTGCAGTTATTGGTCTGAGTGTGTGTGCGTGTGTTTGCCTGTGTACGTGTGCGTGTGTAGATTTTCGTTTATGCATGGCAAAATTCTGTTGATTATTCAGATTCCTTTTTCACTGGCGATTCCGATCAAATCAATTTAAAGAAAATATAAAAAAAGTTTTTCATTTTTATTTTGCAATGCGATAAGGATCGGGTGTTTAATTTTGCTGTCGTAAGGTTATTTACTTTCTGTTGGTTTGCTTTTGCCATTATAATTATAACAGAGGTCGTGGGGCAATGTGTGTCCCACCCTTATCCAGTAAAGACATTATATCTGTACATCAAGGAACTGTCTAGTCATAGGTAGTGGAATGTAATGTATTAAGGTACAATCTTGAAAGTCTTACGATACTCTTATAGACAGAAATACCCTGTCTTCGTGTATATACTTTCAAAATGTTATGTTTTTTTTATGGGTTTAAAACTATTAGATATATAACTTCAATTTTTACGTATGTGTGGTATTTTGAGTACAAAAAAACACCCGCCCTAACACCTCCACAATTAACCGTCCTAACATTTACAAGTTGTTCCTCAATTCAGTCAGACTTGATGCCCGATTCTTCTCCTTTGGAAATATTTTCCCAATGACCTATTTTTTCCTGGTTTGACCTCGTACATCAATATTGATCAGCCGAAAACTACTACACCTGTCAGAGAGGTGTATCAACAGATTCATCAATTGACTGTTGATCATCGTCAGCGGAATCCACTTTGATGAAATTTGGCATAGGTCACTTATTCGGCCCAAGGACGAACCCTATTGAAATTGGGAAAAATCGGTTCAGATTTAGATATAGCTCCCATATATATATTTAACCGATTTAATGTAAACGGTCCCTATATATCTTTCGATTTACACGAAATTTGGTACAGGCTAATCATTTAGGCCTATAATGATGTCTGCCAAGTTTCGTGAAAATCGGTCCAGATTTAGATATAGCTCCCATATATAGTTTCGTCCGATTTCAGGTAAATGGTGCCCCAAAGTCCCTATATATCTTTTGATTTGCACGAAATTTGGCACAACGTACTGAATTAAGCCTAGAGTGATGTCTGCCAAGTTTCGAGAAAATCGGTCCAGATTTAGATATAGCTCCCATATATAGGTTCGTCCGATTTCATGTAAATGGTGCCCCAAAGTCCCTATATATCTTTTGATTTGCACGAAATTTGGCATAACGTACTGAATTAAGCCTAGAGTGATTTCTGCCAAGTTTAGAGAAAATCGGTCCAGATTTAGATATAGCTCCCATATATAGTTTCGTCCGATTTCATGTAAATGGTGCCCCAAAGTCCCTATATATCATTCGATTTCCACGAAATTTGGCATAACGTACTGAATTGAGCCTAGAATGATATCTGCCAAGTTTCATGAAAATCGGTCCTGATTTAGATATATCTCCCATATATAGTTTCGTCCGATTTCATGTAAATGGTGCCCCAAAGTCCCTATATATCTTTCGATTTGCACGAAAATTGGTACAGGCTAATCATTTAGGTCTAGAATGATGTATGTAAAGTTTCGTGGAAATCGGTCAAGATTTAGATATAGCTCCCATGTATAGTTTCGTCCGATTTCATGTAAATGGTACCCCAAAGTCCCTATATATCTTTCGATTTGCACGAAATTTGGCATAACGTACTGAATTGAGCCTAGATTGATGTCTGCGTTGTTTCGTGAAAATCTGTCCACATTTAGATATAGCTCCCTTTTATTATAGATTGATTTTAAGTACTTGACGCACAAAGGAACCAATAGGAACAAAACGTTCTGAAATTAGTATAAGTTATCCTGTGACAAGTTTGTTTGAAATCGCTTAATATTTGGCCCGATTTCAAGTAAATTGGGCATCAAACTCCTCATGTTAGTCAGTTTGACATCAAATTTTGCATAGAATTATGTAGTTTCGTTTTCTAGAAGTACAGACATAGCCCAACGGATGACCTATTTATATTTGTTTGAAGTAGATTTACATACTTTATGGATAGATCTACGTAGATTCACATTTTGATAAATATCACATATTTTATTTCATTCAAGTTCATGCTAATAGTCCTGTTTAATATACCCATAGTGGTGAAGGGTATCATATAGTCGGCCCCGTCCGACTTTACTACTTTCCTTACTGGTTTTCTTTTGATTACGCTAAATTGTCACATAGTAAAACCAGTAAGGAATGTAGTAAAGTCGAACGGGGCCGACCAGATGAATCCTAACAGACGTCGAATTTTTGAAGGACCATTAACATGAAAATGGATTCCTAACCAGGTCATTCTGCAACTACTATACTAAATTTTACATTTTGTCAATCGAACTACCTTGGGGTCCTTGGTGAACCATTTATCTATCGGACGAAAATATATATGGGAGCTATGTCTAAATCTGGAACTATTTTCAGGAAACTTAACACACATCATTCTACTCTCATTTCAGTACGCTATGCCAAATTTCGTGCAAATCGAAAATTTTCAGGAAACTTAGCACACATTATTCTAGACCTTATTCATAACGCTATGCCAAATTTCGTGCAAATCGAAAAATATATAGGGACTTTGGTACACCATTTACATTAAATCTGGACCGATTTTCTAGAAATATAACACACATTATTCTAGACCTTATTCATTACGCTATGCCAAATTTCGTGCAAACCGAAAGATGTATATTGACTTTGGTACACCATTTACATTAAATCGGACGAAAATATATGTGGGAGCTATATCTAAACCTGAAGCGATTTTTCCCAAATTCAATAGGGTTCGTTTTTGGGCCAAATAAGTGACCTATGCCCAATTTCATCCAATTCGGTTCATAAATGAGACCTGTACTTTGTTTACAATTTAACATGGACAGACAGACGGACGGACGGACATGCATAAATCGACTTAAAAAGTGATTCTATGCATATTCTCAAAAGGGACCATGTGTCTATCTCGTTTCCTTTTGCCTGTTACAAACGTATGCACAAAGACATAATACCCTGTACCACAGTGTGGTGAAGGGTATTAAAACCAACTACGTGTCCAAATGCCCAATATAGAGTAGAAGATTCCAAGGTAGGAGGTCCGGTACGCACCTATTTCATGCAGCCAAACTAATAATAACCCAATGATAGTCTGACCGGAATTTTCGTTAGCGTCAATTATAAAAAATGACACATAACTTTCACTTCAATCTATTGGGACTGGTAGCGATATTTTACCCAGTGCAACACCTCGACATATTTTTCGGGCACATCATATCCATACACTAGATGAGAAAAAAATCCATGTAGGATTATGTCGCATTTTCAATACAAGATCTTAGCAATTTGGTACTTCGCTTTTATACCCTTACCGCACTGCGGTACAGGGTATTATGTCTTTGTGCATATGTTTGTAACAGACAAAACGAAACGACATCGACACATAGTTCCTTATGAGAATATGCATAGAATCACTTCTTAAATCGATTTATGCATGTCCGTCCGCCTGTCTGTCCATGTTATATTCGAATCTATAATTCGACCCGTACTTTATTTACAGTACGGGTCGAATTTTTGTTTCGAATCGGATGAAATTTGCCACAGCCAATTTACTTGGCCCAAGGAGGAACCCTATTGAAATTGGGAAAAATCGGTTCGGATTTAGATAGTTCTCATATATAATTTCGTCCGAATTTAGGTAAATAATGCACCAAAATCCTTATATATCTTTCGATTTGCACGAAATTTGGCATAGCGTTCTAAATTAAGTCTAGAGTGATGCGTGTTAAGTTTCGTGAAAATCGGTTCAGATTTAGATATAGCTCCCATATTGATTTTCGTCCGATTTTAGGTAAATATTGCACCAAAGTCCCTATATATCTTTCGATTTGCACGAAATTTGGCATAGCGTTCTAAATTAAGTCTAGAGTGATGCGTGTTAAGTGCAAATCAGTTCAGATTTAGATATAGGTCCCATATGTAGTTTCTTCCGATTTTATGTAAATAGTGCACTAAGGTCCCTATATATCTTTCGATTTGCACGAAATTTGGCACAACGAAATAAATAAGGTCCAGAATGATGTCTGCCAAGTTTTGTGAAAATCGGTTCAGATTTAGATATAGCTCCCATATATAGTTTCGTCGGATTTAAGGTAAATTGTGCACCAAAGTCTCTATATATTTTTAGATTTGCACGAAATTCGGCACAGTGTACTAAATTAGTTCCAGAATGATGTGTGCTAAGTTCCGTGAAAATCGGTCCATATTTAGAAATAGCTCCCATATATATTTTCGTCCGATTTAATGTAAATGGTGTACCAAAGTCCCTATATATCTTTCGATTTGCACGAAATTTGGCACGGGGTAATGAATAAGGTCTAGAATGACTTATGCAAAGTTTCGTGAAAATCGGTTCAGATTTAGATATAGCTCCCATATATATATTCGTCCGATTTTATGTAAATGGTGTACCAAGGTCTCTATATATCTTTCGATTTGGTCGAAATTTGGCACAGCGTACTAAATTAAGTCTAGAATGATGTGTGCAAAGTTTCCTGAAAATCGGTTCAGATTTAGATATAGCTCCGCACGATTTTAGGTAAATAGTCCACAAAAGTCCCTGGAAATCTTTTGATTTGCACGAATTTTGGCATAGCGTACTGAATTAAGTCTAGAATGATGTGTGAAAAGTTTTGAGAAAATCGGTTCAGATTTCGATATAGCTCCCATATATAGCTTCGCCCGATATTAGGTAAATACTCCACTAAAGTCCCTGGAAATCTTTCGACTTGCACGGAATTTGGCACAGCGTAATGAACAAGGTGTAGAATGATGTCTGCCAAGTTTCGTGAAAATCGGTTCAGATTTAGATATAGCTCCCATATATAGTTTCTTCCGATTTTATGTAAATGGTGCACCAAACTCCCTATATATCTTTCGATTTGCACGAAATTTGTCATAGCGTACTGAATTAAGGCTAGCATGGCGTGTGCTAAGTTTTGTGAAAATCGGTTCAGATTTAGATATAGCTCCCATATATATTTTCGTCCGATTTTATGTAATTGGTGCACCAAAGTCCCTATATATTTTTCGATTTGCACGAATTTTGGTATAGGGTACTGAATTAAGTCTAGAATGATGTTGCTAAGCTTCATGAAATGATCCATTGCTAGTCCGATTGACACAAGGTACTGATGTTATATAAATTAGTCTCTGGCATGTTTCTCTGAAATCGGCTCAGATATATATTTATAACAAAAACGCGTTGTCTGTCAGGATACATATATAGAATATATCCAAAGTGGTGAAGGGTATCATATAGTCGGCTTCGTCCGACTTTACTGCTTTCCTTACTGTTTTTTTGAAAGATTTAGCAGTATTATTCCACCGTAGTGGCTACAATTTGGTTCCAAAATTGATAGTTATATCCTACAAAACTATGTTTATTTTGTATCGTTGCGCCTAGACCTACCTCTTAGAGTAGCGATTGTCATGTGTGTTCATCCTTCTTCCACTATAATTTGTAAACACGATTCAGGCGATTATGTACAAATCTTTACCAAATTTTCCATGACGCGGTCTGGTAAAAAACCCTGTTTTTGATAAGGATTGGTTAATATTTATGGTATGGTATAGACTAATAACTTTATTTTCGTCTGGTTTTTCTTGTCGCTCTAGACATCACAATTGTGTGCCGATTATTACGAAATTTTACACAGAAAAAGGGGACCTCCCAACTTTCATGGCTAGACCGGAGAAGTTGACAGTATATCCAAGAGGAGTAGCTGACCTTTAAATTGATACCAGTTATTTAAGGGGCTACATATTCTGATATTGTTTTTTTATGTAAAATAATCCTGAAAAACATGATTCGGAAAAGATGCTGCAAAGTAGCTATTGAGATCTAATCGGTCAAGAGAGTGGATATATCGCGAAATATTACACAGGCTCAGAATATATGAGACAAAAGTTAACACAGCGTAATGAATCAGGTCCTGATTAATATATGCGGAGTTTTGTTAAAATCGGTTCAGATTTAGATATAGCTCCCATATATAGATTCGTCGGATTTTATGTAAATGGTGCACTAAATTCTATCAATGTTTTTCCAATTTACCCAAAATTTTGCATAGCGTACTAAATTAAGAACCGCTTGATGTCTGTGATGATTTATTGAAATCGGTTCAGATTTAGAAATAGCTCCCGTATATAGTATCGTCCCAATATTTGACCGATTGAGACAAAATTTTGCACAGCGTACTGGAGTAAGTACATTTCGATGTCGGTGATGTTTTGTTAAAATCGGTTTAGATTAACATATAGATCCATTGCATAATTTTACTGGATTTCATACAAATGTTACACAAAAATTCAAGTCTTGGCCTGCATCTTTTTCATAGATTTCGGAGAAGGGGATCGGGCCAAAGAATAAGCTTGCTATTTTGATAAAGATGGGTCAATATTTAACGGGTCAAATGAACCCAGAGATCGGTTAATATTTAGTGGATGAAATGGACCAAAAACTTTATTTTTGTCGGTTTTTCTGGTCGCTCCAGAGGCCGCAATTATGACCCAAACACCGCGAATTTTTGCATGGAGAAGGGGATCGGGCCAAAGAATAAGCATGCCTATTTTGATAAAGATCGGCCAATATTTAACGGGTCATATGGAGCTATACTTTTGTGTGAAAATTGACAAAATGTGTATTCTATGGCATATATATTTACTCCTGAAGGACTTAGACCCGATAAGTTGATAGTATATTCAAGAGGAGTGGTTGACCTTTAAATTGATACCAATTATATTGCGTATGTACTTAGGTGTGGGAGTTACACTTAAATATTTAGAGCTCCTTAGGTATTCATTTGCTCTCCACCACAAGTAGTTTGCGATATTATCTGCTTTAGTACTTGATCTGAATTTGTCGGAATTTTGTATGTTAATATATCAGACATGTCTAATTCACTTCAAATATTTTGGAATAGTTTTTGCGGGTATAATACCTTTATTTGAATGTGACACATCTTTTCCCGTATCATATAAAGTGTAAACCCTCTAACCACAATTTTGGCGTGTTTAGCCAAAAATAATCGAGATAGACACATGGTTCCTTTTGAGAATATACATAGAATCACTTTCTAAGTCGATTTATGCATGTCCGTCTGTCCATCCGTCCATGTATTTTTGTTAACAAAGTACAGGTCACATTTATGATCCGAATTGGATGAAATTTGACACACCTCATTTGTTTGGCCCAAGGACGGACCCTATTGAAATTGAAATCGGTTCAGATTTAGATATAGCTCCCATATATATTTTCGTCCGATTTAATGTAAACGGTGCACCAAAGTCACTAAAAATCTTTCGATTTGCACGTAATTTGCACAGCGTAATGAATTAGGTCTAGAATGATGTGTGTTAAGTTTCGTGAATATCGGTTCTGATTTAGATATCGCTCCCATATATATATTTTCTTCCGATTTATTGTATATGGTGCACCAAAGTCCCTATATATCTATCGATTTGCACGAAATTTGGCACATCGTAATGAATTAGGTCTAGAATGATGTGTGTAAAATTTCATAAAAATCGGTTCAGATTTAGATATAGCTCCCATATATATTTTCGTCCGATTTAATGTAAATGGTGTACCAATGTCCCTATATATCTTTCGATTTGCACGAAATTTTGCATAACATACAATATTAAGTCCAGAGTGATGCGTGTTAAGTTTCGTGAAAATCGGTTCAGATTTAGATATAGCTCCCATACATATTTTCGTTCGATTTTAGGTAAATAATGCACCAAAGTCCCTATATATCTTTCGATTTGCACGAAATTTGGCATAGCGTACAGAATTAAGTCTAGAATGATGTGTGTTAGGTTTCGTGAAAATCGATTCCGATTTAGATATAGCTTCCATATATATTTTCGTCCGATTTAATGTAAATGGTGCACTAAAGTCCCTATATATCTTTCGATTTGCCCGAAATGTGGCATAGGTCTGGAGTGATGTGTGTTAAGTTTCGTGAAAATCGTTTCAGATTTAGATATAGCTCCCACATATATTTTCGTCCGAGTTTAGGTTAATAGTCCCTATATATACTTCGATTTCGTAAAAATCGGTTCAGATTTAGATGTAGCTCCCATATATATTTTCGTCCGATTTTAGGTTAATAGTGCACTAAAGTCCCTATATATCCTTCGATTTGCATTAAATTTGGCATAGTTTTCTGAAATAAGCCTAGAGTGATGTGTGTTAATTTTCGTGAAATCGGTTCAGATTTAGATATAGGTCCCATATATGGTTTCTTCCGATTTTATGTAAATGGTGCACCAAAGTCCCTATATATCTATCGATTTGCACGAAATTTTGACATAAGGTACTGAATTGAGTCTAGAGTGATGTGTGTTAATTTTCGTGAAAAATCGGTTCAGATTTAGATATAGCTCTCATATATATCTTCGTCCGATTTAAGGTAAATTGTGTACCAAAGTCCCTATATATATTTTTTCTATTTGCATGAAATTTGGCACAGCGTAATGTATTAGGTCTGGAATGATGTGTGTTAAGTTTCCTGAAATTAGTTCAGATTTAGGTATAACTTCTATATCTGATGAAATGAAAATTTTAGTATCGGTTGCAGAATGACATATTTATGGATCCAATTTCATTTAACTGGTCCTTTAAAAATGCGACGTCTATTAGGATTCATCTGTTGAATATACCCAAAGTGGTGAAGGGTGTCATATAGTCGGCCCCGTTCGACTTTACTACTTTCCTTACTGATTTTTTTTGGGATTTTAATGTGCGGAGAATCTCCCTACCAAAAATGGTTAATATTGGTTCCCTTTTTATGGTGGCTCTCATGTAACGTTACCTCGTATTTTTTGAGTATTGTTAAAACATTTTTTACCCGAATCGGCTGTACTTTGATATTTTGGGTTTACCAAAAAATATAAACATTG